>NW_007756829.1:2966-4382 GCF_000696425.1 Galeopterus variegatus | reverse complement strand
TGCCATGCTCAGAGAACATCAGTGCATGCTTATTATGCTCTCAGTGAACTACAGACATCCTGCCCTGGGAATCAAGGTGTGGCCCCAGACCGTCCAGGTCTGGCCCCTTCCCATCTGTCTTGCTTGGTTTCCTTCTGCTTCCCAACACACACTCCATGCTCGTTCTGCCTGAGCTGGACCCTGCCTGGCCTCCCAGCATCATGATGCTAGTGGTCAGAGGATAACAGTGAACGTTTATTTACTCCTACGTGGGTGCTGGGCACTGTGCTGAAAGCTTTGTGTGCCATTACTCACTGACTTCTCAGCACAGCTCTCGAGACACGTTCTGCAAAACTGCACCCTCCACCCTAAAGTACTCTGCGAGCCTGTCTCAGTAAAGCTGAGAATGAGCCTCCAAAGTATACTGTACAGAAGCATGTCTGCTGCATTGCAGGTGCTCTTAATATCTGCTTTTTGGATTTTTTTTAACCTTTCACATGCATTATCTCATTTAACTGTGTCAAGGACTCTGTGTGGTAGATTTTACTATTCCCATTTTTTCAGCTGAATACACGGAGGAGTTGAACCGTTTTCCAAGGTCACGCAGCAAATGAAGGCAGAGCTGGTTTTCAGGCCTCAGTTGGTTTTGTACCAACGGCTGTGCTCTTAAAAGACCAGTGGTTCTTAAATGGAATTGCCTGTAAGAATCGCCAGTCCCTGGGTCCTGTTCTAAAATGGGCACTAACCCCAGAGACACTGCTTCAAATAGATCTGGGGGAAGGCCCAGGAATATGTATATTTCACAGTTCAGGTGATTTTGCTGCAGGAGTTTTTTGGAACATGCTTTGAGAAACCCTGTGCTAGACCATCCTGTTTCAAGTGATGATATTTACCTCCTCATTTTGCAGCATGTGGTCAGGACATGTGGCTGCTTCTGGACTGTGGTTATTTGACTGGCTTGTTAGTGTAGAGCATGTTGCTTCTTTATTTTTTTCCCTTCCATATGAATCATAATTCTTTCTATTTTATTTTCTTGCCTTGTTTTAAAAATGTATTTATTTTTAATTGACAATCAAATATTGTATATATTTATGGGGTACAATGTGATATTTCTATATATGTGTACATTGTGGAATGATTAAATCAAGTTAATATATACATCACCTCACATACTTATCTTTCTTTTTGTTGTGAGAACATTTAAAATCTACTCTCTTAGCAATTTTCAAATGTACAATACATTGTTATTAACTATAGTCACTGTGGTGTACAGTAGATCTCCAGAGTTTATTCCTCCCATCTAAATAAAGCTTTGTACCCTCTGACCAACATCTCCCCATTCCTCTACTCTCTGCTTCTGTGAGTTCGCCTTTTTAAGATTCCACGTATGAGTGAGATCATGTGGTATTTGTCTTTCTGTGCCTGGCTTATTTCACT
>NW_007756829.1:0-864 GCF_000696425.1 Galeopterus variegatus | reverse complement strand
AAGAGGCACTGAAATCTCTGAATTTGGATTTAAGAGGCAGGGCACAAATCTACTTCACACTGTCTGAAATTGCAGTCTGCTTCTCAGAAGGACAGGGCTTCCCACTGGTTTTGGAGGTGAAGTTGAAACAATTCTCTATAAGAGCATTGAGAGCACTGGTAATGCATGGAGACACTCCAGCGTGGCCAACGGTAGATCTATAAATGCTTCGAAAAACCTTGATTGTTACTGATTCCCCTGACAGCTTTAACAGAGTGTGACAACACTTAGCAGTGGACCAGTTGCATCTCAGGCCTGAGTGCTGCTTCTGCTGAGTGTCAACGTCACAGACCCAGGCTACGGTTGCCCAAAGCCTGAGGGTTGTGTTGAGTCTAGACTCAATCGACTACAGATCTATATTTGGGAGGTCTGGCAAGGTGTCTTTTTAGGATCACACCTAAGGTGTGAGGGAAAGCATCTTGCTGATATGAGGATAACCATAGAGGACTGAGCCAAAGGGGGTTATTCTCAAGTTTTAAAATCTAATTGAGTTTACCCTGCAAGGTTTCAGACTTGCTTGGGACCCTTTTCTCCTTCCAATTTCTCCCTTTTGGAATGGGAATATCTGTCCCATGGTAGGATGGGCATAGGATAGACATTCCCATTCTGGAAGGAGATAACTTGTATTGATTCACAGGTTCACAGATGGAGAAGAATTTTGCCCAAGGATGACTCATACCCCAAGTTGAGTTGTATGAGTTGGAGAATATATGGATGAGATTTTGGACTTAGAGTTGATGCTAAAATTGATTAAGACTTTTGGGGATGTTGGGATGAGGTGAACATATTTTGCCTGTGAGGAGGACTTGCACTGGGGGAGCCAAA
>NW_007756828.1:6745-7018 GCF_000696425.1 Galeopterus variegatus | reverse complement strand
GTTTTACCTAACACTAAAATTCTCATTCTTCAATCTGACATTCTCCAATAAATGTGTGATTTATGTCATTGATAAGCCAATTCTGAAGCTAAATAGGCTTGCAATTAAAAGAAAGAACACTTAAAAACAGGAAAAAAGAAAAGATCAATCTCCAATTCACAAATATTGCACAGGAACAAAGATTTTATTTGTTTTTATTTATTTATTTTTTTCTTAATTTTATTTTGTCGATGTACAATGTGGTTGATCATTGTGACCCATTCCCGAAACCTC
>NW_007756828.1:4264-4550 GCF_000696425.1 Galeopterus variegatus | reverse complement strand
TGAGATCAGAGGTTCTCCTCAGAATCTCAGGGAAGTGCTCCTTGTACTTTTTTGTTGAGAGCCTTTAGCATCTCTGCCTTCATAATGGGCTCTTCCATTTTATACTTGTACAGCAGGAACTGCATCAACATTCCTGCCTTTCTGGTTAGAGGATCGTGGCATGAGCTCTCAGTGAAAGGTGGGGCCTCAGAGGAACTTGCATTTCCCTCACCTTGGCTCTAAGTGACTTTATCAGATCTTGTGCATGAGAAACCTGCAGAAGTAGTGATGGTGGATGAGGCTTCCT
>NW_007756828.1:0-1151 GCF_000696425.1 Galeopterus variegatus | reverse complement strand
GTGCCTTTGTCAAAGATCAAATGGTTGTAGGTGTATGGGTTGATTTCTGGATTCTTTCTTCTATTCCATTGATCTGTGTGTCTGTTTTTATGCCAGTACCATGCTGTTTTGGTTATTATAGCTTTGTAGTATAGTTTAAAGTCCAGCAGTGGTATACCTCTAGCTTTTTTTTTTTTTCTTAAAATTGCTTTGGATATCCATGGTCTTTTGTTATTCCATATAAATATCTGGATAGTTTTTTTTTTATTTCAGAGAAAAATGTCATTGGAATTTTATTGGGGATTGCGGTGAATGTGTAGATCACTTTGGGTAGTATGGACATTTTCACAATGTGAATTCTTCCAATCCAAGGGCATGGGATATCTTTCCATCTTCTTGTGTCCTCTTTAGTTTCTCTCAGCAGTGGTTTGTAGTTCTCAATCCAGAGATTTTTCACATCCTTGGTTAACTCTATTCCTAAGTATTTTATATTTTTGGTGGGTTTTGTAAACGGGCAAGCTTTCTTGATTTCTCTTTCTGCATGTTCACTATTAGAGAATAGAAATGCTACTGATTTTTGTGTGTTGATTTTGTATCCTGCAACTTTGCTGAAATCAGTTATCAAGTCTAATAGCTGAAAGCTTTTCCTTTAAGAACAGGAACTAGACAAGGAAGCCCACTCTCACCACTCCTATTCAACATAGAATTGGAAGTACTGGCCAGAGCAATCAGAGAAGAGAAGGAAATAAAGGGCATCCAGATTGAGAAAGATGAAGTCAAACTGTCCTTGTTTTCAGATGACATGATCCTATATATCGAACAGCCTAAAGCCTCTACAAAACAACTCTCAGGGGAGAAAATATTTTTAAAAGACATCTGATAAAAGACTGTTTTCTAAAATATAGAAAAAGGTCTTAAAACTCAACAATAAGAAATGAACAACCCAAATTAAAATATGAGCAAAAGATGTGAACAGGCACCTAAACAAATAAGATATATAGACGGCATATAGGCACATGAAAAGATGCTCAACATCACATGTCATTAGGGAACTACAAATTAAAACAATGTCCTGATACCAATACATACCTATTTAAATTGCCAAAATCCAAAGCACTGATGACACCAAGTGCTTTTGAGGATGTGGGGCAACAGAAACTCTCATTCATTGC
>NW_007756827.1:6591-7018 GCF_000696425.1 Galeopterus variegatus | reverse complement strand
CTTGAAATGATAAACTGACTCAGGGATAAAAAGCGTAAACTACATTTATTCAAGAGAGAAGAAGTCCACATTTGCAGAACTCTCTAATACATATCATGATTTACCAGGGATGCATTTTAAGTAAAATTGCAAATGCTTTAAATAGCTAAAGATTGTCTTAGGCAACCAATTTCATAATTTTTTTTCACACGTTGAGTAATGGATAAAAATTTCCAGAGACAGAGAATTAAATCAATATTTTAAGGTTTACTGTTTTACTGGTTTATGGGAGGCCCAGCCCTTAGTAAAATTCACACTCTCCACATCGGTCTATCGGGTCAGTGTGTCTGAGTCCCACAGCTGACCTGCTCCATCCACTCCTCCCCCTCAGTCCTCCCTTTCTCAGGAAACAGCAATTCCATACTCTAGTTGCTCAGTCCAAAAAATC
>NW_007756827.1:0-1470 GCF_000696425.1 Galeopterus variegatus | reverse complement strand
CCATCAATGATTGTTAACACAAATTTATAACTATCAAAATTAGTTTTGAGGCTTATGTTTTGTTTTCCATTTTCAAATAATTCAAAAATATTGGTTAAATCAATGAACATATGAGTATTTTATTATGACGTGGTCTGTTAATATAAGAGAGAGAACAAGTCCCGAGACACTCCTACCCTGTATCTTTTTGTGCAAGTGTAAAAGCTTTCAGACGTTTATATATGATCATAGTAGGGGTCTAAGAGGAAGCATATCAAGGCCAATGAATTGAGTGTTCGAGATGTTATTCATGCTTGACATGGCTTTTTATAAAATTCTCACTTCTTGTCACCTAGAATTTTGGTTATTCTTTCTCATAATTACCAAATTCCATGGTTACTTCCACCAATAAAACAGCAATGTCCTCTTAAAAGAAAAATATTCTAGCAGTGCACAATGCTTCTATTCTGCTTCCATTTCCTCTTTACCCAAGGAAAGCTTCCTTGCCAGGTCCCATTCACAGCCAGTAAACTCTTGCCAAAAAAGGCTTGAAATGATAAACTGACTCAGGGATAAAAAGCGTAAACTACATTTATTCAAGAGAGAAGTCGTCCACATTTGCAGAACTCTCTAATACATATCATGATTTACCAGAGATGCATTTTAAGTAAAATTGCAAATGCTTTAAATAGCTAAAGTTTGTCTTAGGCAACCAATTTCATAATTTTTTTTTCACACATTGAATTATGGATAAAAATTTCCAGAGACAGAGAATTAAATCAATATTTTAAGGTTTACTGTTTTACTGGTTTATGGGAGGCCCAGCCCTTAGTAAAATTCACACTCTCCACATGGGTCTATCGAGTCAGTGTGTCTGAGTCCCACAGCTGACCTGCTCCATCCACTCCTCCCCTTCAGTCCTCCCTTTCTCAGGAAACAGCAATTCCATACTCTAGTTGCTCAGTCCAAAAAATCAGGATGCATCCTTGACTCCCTTCTTACTGGCACACACAGTATTGGTTATGGGTAAAATTGCATCACCCCCCAGATTTCATACGCTGATGTCCAAGACCCACTATTTCAAATGTAACCTTATTTGGAAATATGGTTGTTGCTGATGTAATTAGTTAAAATGTGATCGTACTGGAGCAGGGTGAGCCCATAGCAGGGTGATATGACTGGTGTCCTCACAAAAAGGAAAGACCTGGTTACAGACAGGTGCACATGCAGAGCCCCACATAAACAAAATGGTGATGCCGCTTCCAGCCAAGGAACTACCAGAAGCTGGAAGAGAGGCCTGGGACAGATCCCTCCCCAGCACCTTCAGGGGGAGCACAGCCCTGTCCACACACTGATTTTGGACTTCTGCCACCAGAACTGTGAGAAAGTAAATTTCTCTTGTCCCAAGCCACCCAGTTTGTAGTATTTTTATACAGCATCTTTAGCAAACTAAGAGAGCATTCAATGCATCAGCCAATCCTACCGGCTTTA
>NW_007756826.1:5952-7018 GCF_000696425.1 Galeopterus variegatus | reverse complement strand
TTCTCCCCATGTGGCTCTTCAAAATTTCAGGGTCTTATAAACATGCTTGAAAAACATAATTCTTTTCTCTTGTTAAATCTTTCCTTCATATATTAGCAGTTACTATTGAATTTCTTTGTTACTTAGAGTACATAATGCATAATTTGGTATTTCAGTGTTTCACTTTTAAAAAATTGAGATAAAATTTACATAGAAATGCACAGATCTAAAGTGTGCAATTTCATGATTTTGACAAATGTATAGAGACTTGTAAATAAACCTCAATGAAGATATAGAACATTTGCATTTCTTTAAAAAGTTCTTTTACGCCCCGTTCAGTCCCCATTTCTACACCAAGGCAGCCACTGGTCTGATTTCCATTATCATAGGTTAGTTTTGCCTGTTACTAACTTCATTCAAATGCTATTATGTATTACATGATTTACATGAACTTTTACAGCTTTTTTATTTTTATTTTTTTTGCTGAGCATAATGTTTTTGAGATTTATTGATGCTGTTGTACATGTCAGAAGTTCATTTACTTGGTCTGAATAGTATTTAATTGCATGAATATACCACAAGATGAGCACTGCATTCATAATATTGATGGACAGTTGGATGGTTTCTAGTTTGTGGTTATTATGAAAGAAATTGATATGCATATTTTTGGATATGTATTTTTGTGGACTTATATTTTTATTTCTCTTGGATAAACATCTAGCGGAGCAAATTGCTGGGTCACGAGGTAGTGCATGTCAATAGCTGCAAACTGTTTCCTGAAGTTTTTGTATAATGTTGTACTCCTATCAAGAATACATGCTATTTGTTCCAAATCCGTAACAGCTCTGGTATTGGTATCGAGTCTTTTAAATCTTAGCCACTCTAGTGATGTAGTATCTCATCATGGTTTTAATTTTGCATTTCCCTGGAACTAATGATGTTGAGTATCTCCTCCAGTACTCATTGGCCTTTCTATACCTTTTTTTGTGAAGTGTCTATACAAGTCATCTGTTTTCTTCTTCTGTTCTTCATATCATCTCTTTTTGCATTAGTTTTTTGTCTTTTTATTATTGAATCATAAAAAAAA
>NW_007756826.1:0-324 GCF_000696425.1 Galeopterus variegatus | reverse complement strand
CCTTTCTTTTATTCCTCAAGTAGTAATGTATGTTTTCTGTCTGTTTTGCTTGATCAGTATTGTTACGGTTCACCAGTTTTGTTACTCTTTTTAAAGAACAACGCCACTTTTGTTGATTTGTCTCTGCACATTTTGTATTTTATTGATTGCTGAAATATATTTGATTTTTTCTTCCTAGTACAAGTTTGATTTGCTCTCTATTTTCAAACATATTAAAGTGACAAATTAGATTATTAATTTTAAATCTTTTTTCTAACATAAAGATTTTAAATTATAATAAAATTTCATCTAAGTCTTGCTTTAAATTGTGTCACAGTTTGAGAT
>NW_007756825.1:5589-7019 GCF_000696425.1 Galeopterus variegatus | reverse complement strand
TAAAATATAAGCTCCATGAGTGCAGGCACTATCTCTGGTACCTAGCACACTTGTCTAAGCATTCAACAAAAAAGTAGCAAAAATGAAAACAAATAAAACAAAAATCCACCTTGGTGATGTGCATATCATAATCTGTATTTCACAGATTTGAAAACTGATGTTACCCATCTAGGGAGTGGTGAAGCTCGTGTTGAAGAAGAGCTTTGCCTGTCTCCCAAACGCAAGCCCTTGCTGCTCTAGTATTCCCCCTTCACAAAGATGATCTATTCAAGTGTTATTTTTAAAAATGTTGTGGCTCAAGGATCATCCCTACTGGGACACCGAGGCCACGAGGCATTCAAATGGTGTCTTGGTTCCTCCTTATTGTGTTCTTACTACTGAATAATATAATTAAAATAATTCTCAAGCATGGCTGTAAAGGTAAAAGAGATACAAAAGGGTAACACACAGCCTCCAGGTAAATACAAAAGGTTTTTTCTAGACCCTGGTGGAAGTATTTAGGTACAGATTTTCTGAGAGTTTTATTTTACCATTAAGCAAGTCACTTCCTTCTCTCCATTTGGGAAGAGGTATGGGAACAGCCATTGAAAGCTTGGAATTGTTGACTTAGTTGCTTCCTCATCTTGCTCAGGTTCTTGCTCTAATGACTTCCTCAGAGGCTTTGATCACCACCCTGTGTCTTTCTGTGCCCTGAGCCTGTTCTATTTTTCCTCAATGCATTAATCATTACCTGCTATATTTTCTAATTATTTTAATTGTTTATGTGTCTTTATCTTCATCTTCTGGGACAAAATAAGCTCCCTGACATCAGGGAATTTATTTTGTGTTCCCACATGTACCAAGAGCCTAGAAAGGTGTCTGACATGTAGTAGAAATTCAATATATATGTGTTGAAAATAACCTAATTAAAAAATAGGCAAAGGAGCATAAGAGGGGCATTTCTGAAAGGAAGATATACAAATGGGAAACAGACACATGAAAAAATGCTCAACATCACTCAGCATCAGGGAAATGCAGATCAAAACCACACTGAGATATCATCTCACCCTAGTCAGACTGGCTATTACCAAAAAGACAGAGAATAACAAATCCTGGGAGGGATGTGGAGAAAGGGTGACCCTCCAACACTATTGATGGGAATGTAAATTGGTGCAGCCGTTATGGAAAACAGTATGGAGGTTCCTCAAACAACTACAGATAGAACTGCCGTACAATCCAGCAATCTCACTACTGGGCATATACCCAAAGGAGTGGAAACCATAATGTTGAAGGGATGCCTGCACTCCCATGTTTACCACAGCTCTATTTACAATAGTCAAGAGTTGGAACCGATCTCAATGTCCTTTGATGGATGAATGGATAAGGAAACTGTGGTATATATACACAATGGAGTACTACTCAGCCATAAAAAAAGAATGAAATTCTGCCAT
>NW_007756825.1:2379-4434 GCF_000696425.1 Galeopterus variegatus | reverse complement strand
TGGATTAACTTAGAAAAAATTATGTTAAGTGAAATAAGCCAGGTACAGAAAGAGAAATACTACATGTCCTCATAACCGAGAGCTAAAAAATAAACAAATAAATTAAAAGAAAGAAAGAAGGAAAAGAAAAGAAAGAAACAACAACCACAATAATACACTGAACTTTTAAAAGGAAAGAACAGAGCTGAGGTTACCAAAGGTAAGAAAAGGGGAAGGGGTGGGGGTAAGAGAGGAATTGGAAAAGGGACATGAAAAACAACTACATTATGTAGTGTTGAATATACTAATTATTCCGATTTTAGCATCACATATTTCACTTAACTCTGTACCCTACAGATATGTACAATCAACTATGTTTCAGTAAAAAATAAAAAAATCTTTTATGTGGACAAAAAAAATAATTAAAGAATGTACAAGCCACAGACTTATTTTGTAACAGTTACCCTCACCACCATCATCTCCCAATTACATTGTGAATATAAGATTAGGATTTTGAAAAAACAAATATCACAAACTATAATACATAAATATGTACGTGTATGTGTGTGTGTATTTATAAATATGTGTGTGTTGAATGAATAGAAGAATAATACACAAAACGAGTCCCTTCAAGCATGGGATTTCAGCATGCTAATGATGACCACGGATGCCTGAAAGGAGGGAAAAGGAAATGCCGTTTCTTGAACTTCCAACATGCCCAAGGCTCTTTCTCCTAAGTAACTCACTTGTCCTCCCAGCTCTTAAGTCAGAGAGCTGTAATTATGCCCCCTGTTCTGATGAGAAGCTTAAGGGTTGGAGAGGTTGAGTGAGATATCTGTTGACACACNATATTACACAAGGCAATGTAGTAAGGAGACTGATATTAATTACAGTATTAAAGTCGAACCGTAGTGATTTAAAAGTACAGAAAAATGTCAAGCATTTTTCTGCTTTCATTCTTTATTTGACTTTTTCTCTCCAAAGTAAAATGAAATTTTATAGCTTTGGATGATCAGACTTTTTTTCCCCCCATATGGCTCAAAATATTTTTTCTTTGTGCTTTTAGATGTCCCACTATTTTCTTTACAGAACCATCATTATTTCCAGAATCCTTCTTAGCAGAACAAATTTTCCTGGTCTGTAAAATGTATTTAACTCGAAATTTTAGTTAGGTAATTTGGAAGGAAAAACTCATCAATTGAGTTGTAAGTCTTGGAATATTGATGATAACACAAGGTCTCTGAACAAGTATCATTAGGGACTTTGGTCCTGTCGTGTGTAAGTGGCTGCCATGGTACCATAGAAAGCAGTCATCAGGGGTCACTATAGGACATTAGTAATAATCTGTTTAATAAAATTTTTATAAAATTTCTTTTTCTCCGTTGAGCTTGGACTGACATGTTACCTAAATTCCAAGCACACCCATCTAACCTCTACCTAGATCAAAAAATAGAACAATCCTGGAATCCCATAAGCTCTTGCTAGACCATGTCCTGCTGCACCCTCACTTCTTCCCAGAGGTAAGCACAGTACTTACTTCTAATGCCATGCATTAGTTATGCTTGTTTGTGGGTTTTGTGTAAGGTAATAATGTGGTATCTACTCACTGTGCCCAGTTTCTTATCTAAATAGTATGACTGTTAGTTTTATTATGCAGTTATATGTAGCAATAGTTCACTCATTCCCCTGGGTGTTTTGCTTCCTATTGCATGGACATATCGTGATTTATTGATCCATTTTCCTATGATGGACATTTAAATGGCTTCCAGTTTGAGGCTTGTCATAGGTTATGTTTCCTAGAAGCAAGGCTTGAGACAGGAATTCTTGTACAAGTGATTCATTAAGGAGGTGCTTAACAGAAACCAGTAAAGAAGCCAGAGCAGCAGGTTGGGGAAAGTCCTGGGAAGCTCAGGACACACCTGAGTTCAGGTAGAGCCTAGCCCTAACCCAATGCTGTAGAGAGCACCACAGAATCTGTCCTGCCCTAAGGACACTCCACAGTAGTCCATCCTGCTTCCAGGCCACCCAAAGTGGTGGGTATGGGGTTATTTCTTAGGCACCTTTGGGAAAGGCCTT
>NW_007756825.1:0-1027 GCF_000696425.1 Galeopterus variegatus | reverse complement strand
GTTTTTGATGACTTTGACAATTTTGAAGAGTATGACTCAAATATTTTGTAGAATGTTCCTCAGTTGGAATTTGTCTGATATTTTTCACCTTCTGACTAGGGTTATGGGTTTTGGAAAGGAAGACCACAGAAGTGAGTGTCTTTTCAAAACACTATATCAAGGTTGCATGCTATCGACGTGACTTATCACTGATGATGCTAACTTTGGTCACATGGCTGAAGTCACATCTCCACTGTATAGTTACTGCCCATCTCTCTTTTCACACAGTGCTCTGTGGAACAAGTTACCAAGCACAGCTCACACTTAAGGTGTGGGGAGTTATGCTCCACTTCCTTGAGGGCAGGGCAGCTGCATAAATTACTTGGAATTCTGCCGTACGGGGGATTTGTCTCTTCTCCATTTATTTATTTATTAAGTGCTTTGTTTATATCGATATGGATCCATGGCTGTTTATTTTATACTTTGGGTTATTTATTTTGTTGCTCAAATTGCTCCAGCTTTGGCCAGTGACTCTTCCCGTTGACTCATGTGCCCCTTTGACATAACCCTAACCTTTTTCCTTTCATTTGATTTTTGGGTTTTTTTTTTTTTTTTTTAGTCATCTTTTCATTTTCTGGCACTACAAAATGATTCAAGCTTGTTTTGTGTATTGCATGCCCCAGCCCTACGATCAGCCATTTCTCCAAGGAACCCTGGCTCCCTTTATTGGAGAATGGTATTAGAAGTCAAGATCTGGGTGCAGGTGTGCTTATTACTGCTGGGGCATCATTGCTTCTAGACCTTCTTAGAGGAGAGAGCTAGAAAATACATGTATGTGTACTAGACCAGGTGTACATGCATACACACCTATCTACCATCACTTTTATGCCTACCCAGTAGTATCTACATTAAGCTAAACAGTAGTCCACACTGATGTCGCCACCCTTAATCCAACACTACGTGGTTTACTTTAGTCTTCCTGATTATCTGTAATCACTCACTCCAACAGTGAGGAATCTGGTTTCCAACATCTTCTGCATTCCATCTA
>NW_007756824.1:5924-7019 GCF_000696425.1 Galeopterus variegatus | reverse complement strand
AAAAAAAAAAAAGGAGATATAAGGCATATGGAGAAGTTCTCCTAGAAGAGTGCTTCTGATTCTACAAAAGCTCAGTTAAATATGAGTTTTCTTTTTACAATGAACACAGTTCTGTTTCCAATCCAAAAACCAAATTTTTAATAAAAGTCGTCTATTTGTCTTTTTTGTAATCCTTTTTAGATTACAATTGCAATCTGTCATTTGCAATGATAAACTCAGCAGTCCATGGGTGTTTAGCAGAGGATTTGGGGAGGTGAATAAAATTGAAATTTCAAAGCCACTCTCTCTGCATGTGCCTTGTAGTTTTTGGCAGCTATGGCTGGAATAAAGCTTCTCTTCCATCCTCTTGCTTGGGCTCTGAAAGAGCTAGTGCATTGTAATGGACCCTGTGTAATTGGATGTTCTGTGAAGTTAGCTCAGGTTATTTTTCACATTTCTGTTTAACAATGTGTTTCTGTCTTACAATTGCTTGTTTCGAGTTAAACATCATTAGTCTGATCAGAATGTCCTTGAATATTTTCTTGAAAATCACCAGCTTCTAACATAGTTAACAAGACAAGCTTTAAAAATTCACTCCTGGATTGTGATTGATCTGCTGAATCATATTAGTAATCAGGTCCAAGAACAGTAGAGTTCAAATGTAATTTACTTCGTTTCTAATATCTATGTATTTATGGAAAGAACTCATTCTCTATAGTACAAAGAACTTTAAAATACCTGGGAATAAACTTAACCAAAAATATCTGTGGTACGTATGTTCCAAAGACAATAAACCTGTATTGAAGGATACAGAAAACACTGAAAACACAGAGGTATAAGATATTTCTGGTGTGGATGATTCAATATGGTAAATATATCAATTTCTGAGTGAATCTGTCAAATCAGTGTAATAATTGTAATAAAAACTCCAATGGGACTTTTATGTAGCTCAATTCTAACGTTCTCCTAAAAGGGAAAGTTCATGAAAATAGTTAAGAAAATACCGAGAAAGAATGAACTACTGATTACTCTTCTGTGTATGTAATTATCAACACTAGTGATAATTTTCTGGTCAGTTCAGTTTGTTTTACTAACAACTCATAACTCTTTTTTTTT
>NW_007756824.1:0-493 GCF_000696425.1 Galeopterus variegatus | reverse complement strand
TGTGGTTTTTTTTTTTTTTTTTTTTGTGTGTGTGTGTGTGTGTGTGGTAAGAACACCTAACATGAGATTTACCCTTTTAACATTTTAAAGAGCAGAATGCTGTATTATTAACTATAGACACTATATTGTACAGCAGATCTTTAGAACTTATTAATCTTGCATAATAGAACTTTATATCATGTGCAACAACTCCCATTTCCTTTAATTTTTTAATGGATATCACCAAATTCACTGCCAAGGAGGTTGCCCTGATTTCTACTCTCATTATCAAAATATGAGTGCCTCCTTCCCTACACCATGGCCAACCACGGGGCTTTCAAACCTTTCACCTTTGACACCACAAGTATATTGGATAAAAAGTTATATTTCACTGTTTGAGTTAGTACATCCTTAGTTGTGAGCCAGACTGAACATCTTCTGATCTGCTTACATCTCTGATGTAATTCTTTTTATAAGTTTTCATTTGGATTGTCATGCTGCCTTCCAGTATGTT
>NW_007756823.1:2698-7019 GCF_000696425.1 Galeopterus variegatus | reverse complement strand
TGCAGTAAACACAATAACCTAGTGCTAAAGAACAATTCCCTTAAAAAGGTTTTTCTGGAATCTCTAAAATAGTGTGAACCCAAACAGCTTTTGGAAGGCCTTATTTGATTGACAGCTAAAACCTGGATCATCGGGAGGAGTGAGTCAACCACAGATTCTTGAATAACTCTCTAGAGGTTTCTCTCAGTTCCTGTGTTCATGCAGGTTTGCAGCACACTGTGCAAAGTTATATTTTCTGGAAATAGTTCTCACCATTCATTTGCTCTTGAACCCACTCAGTGTAGTTTTAGTTCAGTTCTTCAAAAGTTTGCCAATCACCTAAATTATAATCAATTTCAATGACTATTCTCTAGCCTTTGCCTTACTTGAATCTTCTGCCATATTTGAAACTGCTGTTCATGACCTTTTCCCAGAAATTCTTCTGTGTTGCTTGCTATGATGACCTCACTGATGGTTTCTTCTTTGTTCTCTGAATTCTTCTACTTTCTATTTGTAGCAGAGTTCATCCAAGCACTCCATCCTGGGCCCTATTCTCACTCTGCAATTCTTCTTGAGCGATTCAATCCTCTGTAGTTTTCAGACCTATTCCTCTCCTGTTTGTACCACTTTTCCAGCCTCCCTGTTGAATACTTCCTTGTAGCCATTAGAAATGTACCTTAAGGTAAAAAACNCTGCAATTCTTCTTGAGTGATTCAATCCTCTGTAGTTTTCAGACCTATTCCTCTCCAGTTTTTACCTCTTTGCCAGCCTTTCAACCATAGGTTAAACTCCCTGTTGAATACTTCCTTGTAGCTATTAGTAATGTACCTTAAGATAAAAAAATTCAAGACCAGTTTCCCACGAGTTTCTGTCATGTGCACAATATAATTTTCCCCTCTCAAGAGCCCCAGAAATTTTTCACTCTTACAGAACTGGCTGAAAGCCCAACATAAACAGGTCCTGTGGCCTGTCATCTGCTCCTCCAGACACACCCATCTCACAGTGAAGACACTGGCAGGAACGTGTGGGCACTTCCTTTCAGAGAGGGCTGTTGGGAAGGGGAGGCACCTGCAGACACTGGTCTGATCACTTAGCTATTCCCACTGGCCACCTGATGTAGTTCTTTGAACAGGGCCTGGTCCTCATCCCTGGAAAGTTGCCTCATGACTCTTCACACTTCC
Source organism: Galeopterus variegatus (assembly GCF_000696425.1). NCBI lineage: Eukaryota > Metazoa > Chordata > Mammalia > Dermoptera > Cynocephalidae > Galeopterus > Galeopterus variegatus. The sequence continues at coordinate 5,859 of NW_007756823.1, read as the reverse complement.
CTTTTGGCTGTCACCATTTTCCTCACATGCTTGGGTTTGTACTTGACCAACTTTTTTTTTCTATTTCTTGCTTAGAGTAATTTGGGGACCCAATGGCCTCCTTTTCATCTTTTATCTAACTCTGGCGTTTTGACACAAGAAATGATGTAATCACTACTTTAGAAAGCACAGGCTTCAGTGTATTAAAATCCACTAGACCAAAGCTACCCCCACAGAGCCGACACAGGCTCTTTAATTTTTAGCCTCTATTCAAAGTGTGTCATGTAATTTTCAAATATTTGAGACTTTGTGAATATACTTTTGTTGTTGGTTAAGAACATATTTTATAGTATTTAATTTCACTGTGGTTAGAGGACATATTTTATAGTATTTCAGTCTTGAGACTTGTTTTATAGGTCAGTGTGTACTGTGTCTTGATGAGTGTTCCTGTATTAGTCTGTTTTTTTCTTTTTTTGTTGTTATTTTTCTTACAATAGAATATGTGAAACTGGATAATGCATTAAGAGAAGAGGTTATTTTTTTACAATTTTGGAGGCTAAGATCCAGTCCAGGATCTTCTTCATCGTGGGGACCCTGTAGGGAGTCCTGTGGCAATGCAGATTAACACATGGTGAGAATGGCAAGAGCACTTTCATGTGCCCAGTGTACAAAGCCACCAGTCTATACCCACGATACCCCATTAACACATTAATCCATTGCTTTGTGAGTGGATTAATCTATTCCTCAGGGCACTGTCATCACAATTCTGTCACCTCTTAAAGGTCCCACCCTCTCAAGTATTATAATTGGATTTCCTGCCTTCTTAACACTGTTATAATAGGGATCAAGTTTCCAACACATTAACATTGGTGGACACATTTACCCAGAGCAGCTTTAGATTGTACTCTACAAATATCAATTAGGTTGGATGGAAAAACATACTCAGTTTCCCCTCCTATATTCACAACACACTGCTGACAGCTGACACCAGATACATGAGGATTTCTCTCCACACACTAAGCCTAGAAGCAATTTTGCAGCAGACATCAGGCTGGGTGCATCTCTAATTCAAATTTATTTTGGCACTATCTACTTGGCCGTAGCATCATATCTCATAAGAGCTCCATCCCCAAGACTGTCCCCACTTCAGATGCCAGTTGCAAGTCCATGTTCCTGGATCTTCTGACTGGCTCCCACAATGCCCTTCTTTCTCTTTAGTCTATATTAATTTACTAAAGGGGCTCCAAGAACTCAGTGAAACATTTACTCACACTCATTCATTCCAAAGGACATTTTGAAAAATACAAATAGGTGAAGAGATACAAAGGGTGAAGTCTGGAAGGGTCCTGGCAAAGGAGATTCCATTCCCTGGGATATGAGGTACACCACCCTCCTGGCACACGGATAAGTTCAACTGTCCTGAAGCTCCCTCAACCCTGTGTTCTTGGGTTTTTATGGAGGTCTCATTAGGCACAATTGATTGCAGCATAGGCCACTGTTGATCAACTTAACCTTCAGTTCCTCTCCCCTCCCTGGAATTTGGGGGTGTGGGCTACAAGTCCCAACTCTCTAATTACAGAGTTGGCTCCTCTGACAATCAGCTCCCATCCTGAATCTTCCCAGGTAAAGCCAGCCACCAGCCAACTGATTAGCATGCAAAGTGACACTCATCACTTTGAAGAGCCTAAGGATTTTAGGAGTTGTATGCCAGGAGGCAGAGCCAGAGATCAAACATACATATCCATAATAGGATACAGTTAAAATTTTGTCAATTATATCTGTATTCTTCTTGATAATTTTATCTGGTTATTTCATTAGTTATTGAGAGAAAAGAATTCTGCAACTGTGAATGTGGATTTGTCAATTTCTCACTTTAGCTCAGTTTTTTTTCCAGGTTCACTCATGTGTCACCTAACATTTTAGTCAACAGACCCCATTTATATCTGTGCAGTAATCTACACTATATAGTCCAGGTGTGTAGTAGGCTGTACCATGTAGGTTCTGTAATTGCATTCTATGATGTTCATGCAGTGACAAAGTTGCCTAATGACACATTTTTCAGAACTTACCCAGTCTTTAAGCACCACGTGAGTGTACATTGTGGCTCTGTGTTTAGGCACAGACATAGTTATAATTGGTACATCTTCCTCACATATAATCCTCTGTTATTATGAAAGGGCTCTGTTTTTTTCCCCTGTTGATATATTTTGTCTAGAAGTTTCTTTTTGCTAGTATTAATATCTCGAGTTAGGCTTTTTATACTTACTGTCAGTGTAGTACATCTATTTCCATTTTTAAAAATTTTACTCTGTTTGTGTCTGTATTTAAATCATGTCTCTGTGGGTAGCATATAGTTTGGTCTTACTTTCCTATCAAGCCTGACTTTCTCTGCATAAAGTAGAATATTTAGTCCAATTCAACTGAAACTAATTATTAATAAGGTTAGAATTACGTCTGCTATTTTGCTTCCCATTTTCTCTTCGTCTCAATTACCATTTTGTCCTCTGTTTTTACTTTCCTAAATTGTTTTTGGGTACTCAATTTATTTTTTCTTATTTATTCATTTATTTTTCAGTATGATCAACCACTGGCCTTTTAAAATTATTTTCAAAGTAATCTAGTTTTGGTAAAAAAACACATATACATATATAAATTTAATCATTTCTTAACCTTTAAGTGGTGTTAGGTATATTCACACTGTTGTGCAGCAGATATCCAGAACTTGCTGTCTTGGAAAACTGCAAGTCTGTAGTCATTAAATGACAGCTCTCAATTTCCCTCTCCTCCCAGACCTTGACAACCACCATTCTATTCTGTGTTTCTAAAAATTTGACTTACATCACTGGAGCCATACAATATCTGTCACTTTGTGAGTGTCTTATTTTCCTTTGCATAATGTTCTCAAAGTTCCATGTTATACAATAAGACTGTGAGGACTTTCTTTGTTTCTAAGGCTATCTAATATTTTTTTTATGAACATAAAATGTTTTGTTTCTGTATTCACATTTCTCTAAGGACATTTGGAGTGCTTCCAACTCCTAAGTGAATAATGTTGCCATGAACACAGTTGTGCAAATATTTGGCACTACTATTATTAAGTATTTTGGATTTATACACAAAATTGGATTGTTGGATTATATGGTAATTCTCATTTTAATTTTTTAAAAAGCCACTGTATTATT
>NW_007756823.1:1225-2182 GCF_000696425.1 Galeopterus variegatus | reverse complement strand
CTTTTTCTGGTTCTATGCTATGATCATAAGGTTTTTCTATTTAAGTCTGCTGATGTGATGGATTATATTAATTGATGTTCAAATGTGTACTGGCTTTGCATGCCTGGAAGAAATCTGACTTGATCATAATGCACAGCTTTTTAAAATACATTTTCAGATTAGGTTTACCAATATTTTGTTGAGGACTTTTGCATGTATATTCATGAGTGGTATTGATTTGTACTTTTCTCTTCTTGTAATGTCTTTTCCTGGTTTTGGTATTGAGGTAATGCTGTCCTCATAGAATGGTTGGGAAGTACCAATACACAGTAGGGAATTGCTATGATTTCTTCCTTAAATGTTTGGTTGAATTTACCATTGAACACATCTGGGAAGGATGTTTTCTGTTTTGAAGATTATTAACGATTTACACATTTTCTATAACAGATATATGCTTATTCATATGTGTGAATTTTGTTAATTGTATCTTGTGAGGATTTGATCCATTTTATCTAAGTTTTCAAATGTGTGCAAAAGAATTAGTCATAGTATATCGTTATTATCCTTTTATGTCCACAGGATCTGTAAGGATCTGTAAGGTTGTTTTGGTCCTCTTTTTCCATAGCCTTTTTATAGGATTCTTAACTCTATTTATCTTTCCAAAGAATCAGATATTTTGTTCTTTGTTTTTGATTGTCTCTATTGACTTTCTATTTTAAAATTACTAATTTTATTTTTGTGTGTGTGTGTGTGTAAAAGCATACATATCTTCATACATTGTTTCCACTATTATTGGGTACAACCTATTATATGTTAGATCAATTCAGAATAAGAAAAATAAAATCTTTTATTTTACTTCCACTTATTTCTTCTTTAATTCTGTTCCTTGTTTTATGGAGATCAAGATTTCTGACCTGTATGCATCTTCTTCTTCTGTCAACAGAAATTCTTTTCATATTTCTTGCAAGACATTTACAC
>NW_007756823.1:0-539 GCF_000696425.1 Galeopterus variegatus | reverse complement strand
CAATGTCTGTTCAAGACCTTTGCCCATTTTTAAACAGGTTATTTGTTTTTTGACTTGTGAGATGAAGGAGTCTATGTATTCTGGATATTAATTTCTTGTGAAATATATGATTCACAACTATTTCATTTTGGGGTTGCTAATGTAAATAGCGTGGTTTTTTGTTTTTTGTTTTCTAGGGTTTTTTTTACTTCAAATTCCACGTGTTTGTTGCTAGTATATAGGAAAGTGATCAAATTTGCATATTAACTTTGGATCCTGCAATCTCATTATATTTGCTTATTAGTTCCAGAAGTTTTTTTGTCCGTTTTGGATTTTTCACACACTATCATATGATCTGTAAACAAAGACAATTTTATTTTATTTCCCTTTATGCATGCCTTTTATTTTAAGTAGTTATCTTATTGCATGAGCTAGTACTTTAAGTACCATGTTGAAAAGAGTGGTGAGATGGTGCATTCTTGCTTTGTTTCTCATTTTCTTGGAAGGCTTTGAATTTCTCACCATTAAGTATCATATTAGCTGTAGTTTCTGTGGATAGA
>NW_007756822.1:5917-7019 GCF_000696425.1 Galeopterus variegatus | reverse complement strand
TAATTTTTGAACAAGGGTCAGCACTTTATTTCATTTTGCACCGGCAAAATCCATCCATCCATCCATCCATCCATCCACCCATCCACTCATCCATCTATCCATCCATCCATCCATTCACTCATCCATCCATCTATCCAACCATCCATCCACTCATCCATCTATCCAACCATCCATCTATCCAACCATCCATCCACTCATCCATCTATCCAACCATCCATCCACTCATCCATCTATCCAACCATCCATCCACTCATCCATCTATCCAACCATCCATCCACTCATCCATCTATCCAACCATCCATCCACTCATCCATCTATCCAACCATCCATCCACTCATCCATCTATCCAACCATCCATCCACTCATCCATCCATCTATCCAACCATCCATCCACTCATCCATCTATCCAACCATCCATCTATCCAACCATCCATCCATCCATCCATCCATCCATCCATCCATCCATCCATCCATCCATCCACCCATCCATCCACTCAACCCTTAGTCAGTCATTCAACATTTCTGAGACTCTTCTATGTACCAGGATCTGGTTTTGAGGACTGCCACCCTAGGAGCTCATAGTCTATGGAATATATAAACTAGCCCCCACCTCCTGTGCCCACACCACACTCTGTCCCACCCCCTGTTCACGTGAGTCTGTTTCTTGCCTGCCTCCATTATAGAACGTGGGCTTCTGAGGTCAGGGCTTGGTCTAAATGCTCTGCTCCCCATGGGTCCCAGTGTCTAGAACAGTACCAGTGTGATTAATTGTATGTGCTCATTACATATTTGCCGAATAAATGAATAGATGAACAAATAAATATGGGTAAGACCAGGGCTGGATTCAGATCTTTCCAGGCCCTACATGCTAAAAGGATTATGGGAACTGGAAAGATATAGGCTAAACTTTAAAATAAGTACAAGAGGAGAGTGGAGGGACCCCAGGACACGTGGTCGTGGAGTAGAGTTCTGAGACCAAGGACCAAAGCAGGGAGACTGAAACAATGCAGACCACCAGGGCATTACTCATCTCTCCGGCTGTGATCCGCTTTTGTGCCAGGGCTCTAATCAGGCCTGTGTGCCCCTTCCTAAGTGGGCCAGA
>NW_007756822.1:0-934 GCF_000696425.1 Galeopterus variegatus | reverse complement strand
TCCTGTAAGTCAAATAGATAGGAAGCCTACTAAATTCTTACTTGATCTGTATAAGCAGAAAACTTCTAAGTCAAGTGAACAAAAGTCTACCTGGAATCATAAAAACAGAAAGTCATGGCCCCTCCATCAATTCCCAGATTTTGAGCCAGTTTACAGACCCAGAACCCCTTGAATGAAGGGGTGGCCAGGTCCCCTTGAGGAAGGAACCTGGTACACCACCAAAAATTTATACTATTAATCTTTCTCCCATCCTTCCCCAAGGAGACCTGTGGCCTTTTACCAGAGCAACTGTACATTGGGGAAAGGGAAATAATCAGACCTTTCGGGGACTAGAAGACACTGGTTCTGAACTGACATTGATTCCTGCAGACCCAAAGCATCACAGTGGCCCTCCAGTTAGAATAGGGGATTATGGGGGTCAGGTTATTAATGGAGTCTTAGCCCAGGTCCAACTTATTGTGGGTCCAGTGGGTCTCTGAACACATCCTTTGGTTATTTCCCCAGTTTCAGAGTGCATAATTGGAATAGACATACTTAGCAGCTGGCAGAATCCCCATATTGGTTCCCTGACCTGTAGAGTGAGGACAATTATGGTGGGAAAGGCCAAATGGAAGCCATTAGAGCTGCCTCTGCCTAGGAAAAAAGTAAATCAAAAACAATACCACATCCCTGGAGGGATTGCAGAGATTAGTGTTACTATCAAGGACTCGAAAGAGGTAGAGGTGGTGATACCCACCATATCCCCATTCAACTGATCACCTTTCATTTTCACAAGACATTATGCTGGTCCATTACATTAGTGACATTATGCTGATTGGACCTAGTGAGCATGAAGTAGCAACTGCTCTAGACTTATTGGTAAGACATTTGTGCATCGGGGCCGGCCCAGTGGCGCACTGGATAGTGCGCCGCTTGGGAAGCGCGGCGGCGCTCC
>NW_007756821.1:0-7019 GCF_000696425.1 Galeopterus variegatus | reverse complement strand
GTCAGCATTGTAGGAATCCAAGTGTCCATTTCCATCCTGGATGGATACAAACTTTATCTCCTAAACTCTGTGCAGATAGCTTCCTGTTAGTTTCTGCTGATGTCAGATGTGAGACACTGGTAAGGGATTGGAAGGCGATAGGAGTTATAAACTATTTTTATAGCTTAGGAGAGCATCTATGGCAACTGTCACCCTAGCGGTGCTGGCTAAAATGGCAGTATTGAGGAAAACTTGGGAAGTATCAGTAGAGACAGCAACAGGACTGGGGAAACAGAAGTTATGACACTAGTAAAAGCTGAACAAACAGTGACTAGAGGTAAGGCCCTGGCTTCCTACTTAGCCAGTTCAAACACAGCAGCAGAAGCTTCAGTTTGGAAAGTAATCCCAGGCTTGGGTTCTTGGAGTAACACCATTCCCCCATTCTTCTCCAGTTCTAAAAAGAACAGTGACTTCCTGCAGTTATTCATCACCTAGGAAACTCACCTACCTTTTTTTTTTTGTTGCTGTTCCTACAGTCTTTCAATTATGCTTTTGAAAAAAAAAATCCTAAGTTAGAAAACCTCCATTTAAATTCCTACAGTAGTTTTTATTTGCAAAATTGAATACTGACCAATAAAGTGCAGAGCCAGAGGACACCTGAGGAAACATCTTTTGGGGTTGGTTATTTGAAATAATTGGGCTTTAAAAATGTGATGCATCTTTGTAAATGAGGAATAAACTAGAAGAGTATTGATGTACCTAGGAGATAGACACAGTGACTGATGACTTTGGTCGCCCTTTTCATAAGTGTGAGAAGGTCTTCCTTTGGAAAAGGACCATTGCATTCTATTAAGAAGAGGCATGGCTTTTCTCGGGAGAGTGCGGTGCTGGGAGCGCAGCGACGCTCCCGCCGCGGGTTCGGATCCTATATAGGCCTGGCCAGTGCACTCACTGTCTGAGCGTGGTGTGGGCGACACCACACCAAGGGTTGCAATCCCCTTACCGGTCATGAAAAAAGGAAAAAAGGCAAAAAAAAAAAAGAAGATACCACTTTAAGATGAATCTAAGTGTAAGTCAGACAAAAAGGGATCATTCTGAGCATGAAACAGCATAGCTGGTAGAGGTGGGAGGTCACAAACACTTACATGATAAAGGTGCATAAATTTGAGGGGTGTGGTTGGTAATTAAGGAAGAGAAATCCTAGAAGAGTCGTACCACATGCAGAAACCTTATGTGGTCAGTAGGGGAACCCGACCTGCTCAGGAGAGAGTATGAGGCCGGGAAGGGGCTGGAGAGACCAGGCTGGTTCCAAAGGGGAAGTTGAGGACACGGAAAACTTCTAGTAAGTGAAATTTCATTCTATAGATTGTATATTTTAAATGGGTTAAAGTGTGAAGATATGAGACTTTCTATAGATGACAAAATTGTTATTGTTTTTGACAACAAAACCACATCATGATGAAAATATTTCAAAGGATCATATGCAATATGCATTTTATTGAATGAGTTCCTCTGAAAAAGAGATATTCATCACTAAAATGCCTCCTTTTCCTTAAAGGGATAGAGATGCAGATATGGATATGGAAACTGAGATACAGAGATGCAGACAGACAAATGTTTATAAATATAGAATTAGATATAGAGAAATATGTAGATATAGAATTAGATATAGGTAGATCAATAGATAGAGATATATATTTACCAATCTATCTGTTTATGTAAATATCTACAAGGGTACTTCAAAAAGTTCACAGAAAGATTCATATTGTCATTTTCTTTTATCTGTTTATGTAAATATCTACAAGGGTACTTCAAAAAGTTCACAGAAAGATTCATATTGTCTTTTTCTTTTGTTTTTTTTTTCCTTTTTGTCTTTTTTACTGACCAGTAATGGGATCGCAACCCTCAGTGTCGCACCCGTACCGGGGACCAGCAATGGAATCGCAACCCTCGGTGTTGCGCCCGCACCGCGCTCAGCCAGTGAGCGGGAACTGGTCTCCACATGGGATCCGAACCCTCGGCGGGAGCGCCGCCACGCTCCCAAGCGGCGCACTCTCCAGTGCGCCATGGGGCTGGCCCCATATTGTCTTTTAATTCTATTTTTCCACACACTTTTTGCAGTACCCTCATATTTATATTCATATTTATATTTATCTGTATCTTTCTATCTAGAAATAGATCTGTAGATCTGTCTATATTTAGATCTAGATAAAATATATAGATATGTAGACAGATATCTTTATCTATCAAGATATCCATATTAATATCTATCTACCTATCTATCCATGTCATTATACACACACATATAGATAGATAGATAGGTAGGTAGGTAGATAGATCATCTTAAGTAGCAGGCTTCTAATCACTATTTGTCCCCCCAAGAAAAGCCAGCCAATGTGGTACATTTGTATAGAATCAGAGTTCCTAGTTGCCAGTCAAAGCTGCTCTGGCAGGTTAACCAGAGAATCTACTAACATGATCTTGAGTAGCTTGCAGTGTTTTAACAAGGGCTGGTGAGCAGGGGTTGAGTCTTGGCTTCTGTAAACAATGTTCAGCAAACCCAGAGTTCACCTGATGATGGCCCCACTGCTACCTTTTGCATTCATTAAATACCACAATTTGCACGGCTGCTACTTCTGAGCCAGTGACTTAACTTTGCAGTCATTGAAACTCCAAAGACTTCCAAGTAGTTTTCCATGAGATAACCAACAAAATGTCACACAGTTTAAAAGTTCTGCATCATTACTTACCATCTTGTTAAAGGTACTGTGAAGATTCTATTATGTATTGGCTTTGTTTTTATTAATGTCACATCAATGACATACTGTGATACCTAAATGGCTGTATGTCAAAATACCCCAAAAATGGCATGAGAGGCCTCCTGCAGCCAACCAGCCTTCTGGATTTTCCATCTTTCTTTCAGGAAGACTTACTGCCTATTGCCTATTTCTGTAGAATTATTATTATTTTTCTTAATTTTAAATTAAAAAGATAAACATAAGCCATCCTATTTGTTCACTGGGTCCTCACCTGTGGCGCAGCACTATCCCAGCAAGGGGAGCACTGATATCAGAGGGTTGAAAACACACTGATTCACAAGCAGAAGGAGAACATGGGGATGGGGGAATCCTGAGGGGAGAAGAGGCCAGACCATGACGATCTTTGCACCCCAGGGAGGGTTGAAAACACACTGATTCACAAGCAGAAGGAGAACATGGGGATGGGGGAATCCTGAGAGGAGAAGAGGCCAGACCATGATGATCTTTGCACCCCAGATTAGAGTTCTTAATTTTGAGTGTGTTGGGCTGGGGGGGAGGGGATGTATGTGTAGGTTATAGGTTAGACTGGTTTTGCATTCTGTAAGATCATACTGGCTTCAAGTGCACATGGGGGGCTAAAGGGTATTTATCAGGCTATCAAGGTGAGCTAGGCAAAACAGGAGTAGAAGCAAGGGCAAGGCTAAGGCCTAGTGGTCAAGAGTGTAACAAGGAAGCATACTATGGCTGGTTTTTGACTGTGTTTTGCAAACTTTGCCGCAGCTTCAACAGATATGGGAACAGACTTTCTACCTGTGCAGATAGTGGCACAGCACAATTTCCAAAGTTTCTTGGCACTTGGAACTGTCTCAGAAGCATTCTTCTACTATGGGACACCAGAACCATGCCTACGAGGAGATGCCAGATGCTTGGAAAGGCAGGATGTTGGGGGCTTCTACCATGACTTCTCTACCTGGAATAGCTACTGTTTCAGCATTGGGCTCTGGAGTCCCAATTCTGGCTCTGCCACTTATAAGCTTTGTGATCTTGGGTGAGTTTTCTCACTCCTCTGACCCCATTTTTCCTCCTCTGGAATGCCCTACACAGTGCAATGAAAATTAAATGGATTGATATTTGTCATGTTATCACAATATCCAACACACTGAGTGTGATTCCCACACCAAGTTTCATTTGCACTACCCTCTTTAAATTTTACTGATGTTATATCAATAATCTCACCCTATGTGACTAGAGAAAGAAATATCAGAGAGTTGCACACACTGCATCTAGAGAAGAAAATTGTGAGAGAGTCTCTAAGATTATAAGTCTCCATCTTAATTAAATGAAAATGTGCCCATTTCTGCAAACCTAGCAATGGACTTAACCTGAACCCCATTGCTTAAGCCCAGGGAAGCAAACTAAGCAGATATCTATTTTAGACTTTCTTGCAATTGGAACAAAGCATCAGCGTCAGCTTTTCAGGATGACCTATGCTCTAAATATTAAATGTATAGTTTAATCATATAATATTGCCATTTGTGTAGGTCTAAATAGTCAAATATTGGCAATATCATCTGGCTTAACCTAATACCATCTTTGAAGTAGAATCTGACACTATCGTCAGAACCTCCCCACCCAAAAAAAACCTCAGACTGCCCTTTCTCAGCCCTTACATTCACTTTATTTTGATAAAGATTTAGTGCCAATTATGAGCTAGGCACTGGGTTTTTACCGCAAACACAAAAATTTAAGTATGATTCCTATTTACAAAGAATTTAAGTTCAATAGAAGAAACAGAGTTAAACAAATGATTTGATTTCTAGGCACTGTTATATCTCAGGACTTAAGTGTCTTCAGGTAAGTGCAGGGAGACAGTGAAGTGCTCAGTCGGGGCAGTTTATCGAGAACAGCAAAGGCTTCCTTGAGGGGTCACTACTGCAGATAATCATTATGATCATGAATATCATCACCATTCTGTAGTGGATGTATCACGCTGGGTTTTTTGTTTGTTTGTTTGTTTGTTCTGGTGTATCAGCAAATTTATGTATTTATTTATTTTTGGTGGAATCCCTCAGCATTTAAGTCTTAGTGGGAGATAAACATGACTCCCCACTATGGAAGACAAATAGGAGAAAATATTCCTTTCTCCTCCTTAAAGTGAGTATGTGGGCACTGGATCCAGGCTTGGCAATCAGATGCTTTAGGCTCAAGACTAGTTATTGATCAGTTGGCACAATGACACAGGGGCTAGTTAGAATTTCACACAGCAATGAGTAGCAGTGGTGCTATTTTGGAGAAACACTGTCTAAGAGTGGCTGTATGTTGGAGAAACAGGGATGATGGTGTCTTCATCGGCAGCTTCCAAATGAACAGCTTCTGGGTTATGTCTTCCTTGGCTGTCTTTCATGATAACCAACCACCTCTGGGTCCTGCTGGCTTAAGTAGCCTGGCTTTCAGCCTTCCTGTAATTCTGTCAGCTACGAGAAATTCTTCTACCAAATTCTTTTACTACTTTAGTCAGCCAGAGTTGCTTTCTGTTGCTTGCAACCATGAAACTTAATGATACAAGCTTAGTTAAATATAGACAGAATATGGCAACCTGTGAGCTAGGGCCTTTGCATTTAATCCTCACCAGCAAACCCTGGACAGTGGGCCTTACTCTCATTGCACAGGAAGAACATCGAAGTGGAGAAGTTGTGTCTCCTAGAAGTTCACATCACAGTCTCTGGAGCCTAGCCACCTTGGATGGAGTACAATGAATTGACATTTTCTGGTTTTGTTTTCATTACCTAAAAAATGAAAATAAAAATAGCATTTATCTGAAATAGGCTTTGTGAAAATTGTTTCTGGCAATAATAACTCCTTAGTGTCAATTACCAATACTACTGGATAATTTGGCAAAGTTCTCAGAGCTGATAAATGTCAGAACTGAGGTCAAATATAAATCTTTCTAACCCCAAAGGCCGGTCTCTTTTCATGATGGTATGATGAGAATTAACAAGTCTTACATCTGAAAGAACACTTTTCTGAATGAGTCCTTTTTGTCTTTCTGGAGTTAAGGTTTCGGTGAATGTTTCAAGCTTCTGTTCCCTGTTTATCCACAGAGATGATGAGAGCAGAAAGAACATGATAAAATAGAAAAAATGGTAACATAACCTCAAGAGAGCCGCTGACGTTTATTTACTTCTATGTGTCAGGATACATTCAAAAGATATACATTTAATATTTATAATAACATTATGAGGAAGGTAGAACATGATAAAATAGAAAAAATGGTAACATAACCTCAAGAGAGCCGCTGACGTTTATTTATTACTTCTATGTGTCAGGATACATTCAAAAGATATACATTTAATATTTATAATAACATTACGAGGAAGGCATGCATTCTTGGGAGGCTTGAGTAGATTAGTAACCAGCACTCTTCTATTTTTGCCAAAACTCTGGCTAACTGAGGTATATCAAAAAAAGAAATAAGACTGTAGAGACCAAAATACACCATCATTGCTTATACATATGACATTGAAAAATGTGCTTATTTCTGCAGGAAAGTGGACTTCCTTATGCTGAACTCCAGGATTAGACAAATTGACAAACCAAGCAGTGGCAGGCCATGTAGGAGGCTGTGAACTCAGGCCTTGTGGCTCTAGACTCTATGCTGTGACCTCAAGTCACAGTCATGGCTGGGCGGGCCTCACTCAGAGCACAAAGGTGCAGACAGAGGACCGAGCTCAGGCAATAGCCAAGGACACACTTTTCTATCTAATTATTGGCTGGGGTTCACTTCATTTTCTCTCCGTGGTCTTCCCTTGAACATCCTTCCTGCTGACACCTGAATTCCACTTGAACAGAGCCCTGAGAGTAAAATCCCATCTTAATTCTCAAGGTGCTTTTTCTGAGGCCTCCATTTCTGGCCCAGGATTTGGCCCTTTCAATGATGGTTAAAGGGGATATCCTTCCATATCACATTTTGCACATATTTATTGAATATCCACTGTATGGATGACCAAGACACACAAGGGGTCGGTTTGCAGGAACGGGATCAAGGCCTAGTTAGTGGGATGTACAGATGGCTTGGATTCCTGCTGGCTAACTGAATACCAGTGCTATGACTCTAAGACTTAAACTAGAGCCTGCACCCTAATTAGATGATTTTCCTTAGATAAATCATATTAGGCTATTTTTCCTTAGTAAATCATATTCTAAAAGCTTGTAGCTTGCAATCAGAGGTGAAGGACATTGCATCTGCATCTGAGAACTCAGCAAGTCACGACTGACAGGCCT
>NW_007756820.1:6342-7020 GCF_000696425.1 Galeopterus variegatus | reverse complement strand
TTTTCTACTGAAAGACAATTCTGGGCTTCAAGGAAAAAGTGTACTTGAAGACATTTCCTCCATTTTTACTTGTGTAGTACAAATCTGCATGGCATAGTATATTTCTGAAAAAGCAATAAACATATTAAGAAAATAGACACTATTTCTAAATTTTGTTAGGAATAAGAAGGCACCACTGATTTGAGGTTGTATACTGTCATCACTGATAGTTGATTTTGAGTTATTTATTTCAGCATTTGCTCTTAAATTTTTTTCTGGGTGATATCACTTGAGACCATCATTGTGGTTTACGGACCACAAACAAGACACATTCATAGTAGTATTTCATCATGGAGAGATCATTCACAGTATATGTTGACAAGACAGATTCTTTTTCCACCTGCAATGCAAACAGTAATCATCATAAAGATGATAATGATCATCATGATGACAATACCACTAATAAATACTGAGCACCTATAATTGGCAGGCACTATTTTAAGCACACTTATTACATACAGCTACCCCCATAAGATTGGTACTATCAGTAAACCCACTTTACAAAGAACAGGTTATAATAAGTTGCTCAAGGTCACACTCCTAATAAGTGATGGAACTAGAATTCAAACTCAGGAAGTCTAACTCCAGAACTTGAACTCTAAACTACTATAACATATTGTTTCTCTATTGAGAACAAAC
>NW_007756820.1:0-643 GCF_000696425.1 Galeopterus variegatus | reverse complement strand
CCCCCTAATCCTTTATGAATGCAAAAAACATTCATAGCTGGTAGGACCATACGAAACTAGGCTGCAGGCCAAACTTGGCCTGTGGACCATAATTTGTCAACCCCTGACCAAATGCATGAATTGTTAAGATTTTTCCATATACTATCAAATAATGTTATTGTTTTTCCAGAAGAAATCTGTGTCAGTTTATATTCCCACTAGCTGTATATGAATATATGCTGTCTTACTGTACCTTATCTAAGCTTTAGATAAAATTTTTAAAAACCTAGCCAGTATGATAGGTGAAAAATGGTAGCTCATTTATATTTATTTGACTAGCAGGGAGGGTGAATACTTCTTTCCTGTATAAAGGTAATTTATATTCATTCTTTTATAGCTTGTAACCTTATGTTGTCTATTTCACTTTTTTTTTTTTTTTTTAAAGATGCCCAGTAAGGGGATCTTAACCCTTGACTTGGTGTTGTTAGCACCATACTCTCCCAAGTCAGCTAACCAGCCATCCGTATATAGGGATCCGAACCCATGGCCTTAGTGTTATCAACACCACACTCTCCCAAGTGAGTCACGGGCCAGCCCTGTCTATTTCACTTCCGGATATTTTTATCTTACTGACTTTTGCTTTTTTCCCCTTTTAAATAATTTA
>NW_007756819.1:6787-7020 GCF_000696425.1 Galeopterus variegatus | reverse complement strand
TTGTATATTCTGGATATTAATCCTTTGTCAGATATATATTTTGTAAATATTTTCTCCCACTGTGCTGGTTTTCTTTTCACTCTGTTAGTTGTTTCTTTTGCTACACAGGAGCTTTTTAGTTTGGTATAATCCTATTTGTTTATTTTTCCTTTGGTTGCCTATGCTTTTGGGGTCATATTCATAAAGTCTGTACCCAAACCTTCCTGAAGTGTTTCCCCTATGTTTTCTTTAAA
>NW_007756819.1:3209-3859 GCF_000696425.1 Galeopterus variegatus | reverse complement strand
TTCTCCAGGATAGACCACATGTTAGGTCACAAATCAAGTCTCAACAAATTTTAAAAAACTGGAATTATTCCATGTATTTTTTTCAGAGCACGATGGGTTAAAACTAGAAGTCAATAACAAATGAAACTCTGGAAACTATACAAATACGTGGAAATTAACATTCTACTTAATGACACATGGGTCCAAGAAGAAATTAAACAGGAAGTCACTTGGAATTCTTGGTCAAAATGTAAATTCCTGTGTCCTACCTCATGACAAATGAGTCAGAATCTCTGGGTGGACCTAGGAATCTGAGTTTCATTCTTACCTTGGGTAATTCTCATCGACAATAATGTTTGTGAACTACTGATTTAGTAACTCTGCCTGGAGTGTAGGAAAGGCACCATCAGATGTATAGTTCTGCCTTGACTGTGGCCTCATGATGTACGCAGCCTGCCCATGGGTGTGGTTTACTAAGACTCCCACACCCCAAGACAGCCGCTCAGCTCCTGATTCACAGTCCAGGGATCTGCTCACAACTCCATTTTATCTCTCTTACTTATCCCTTTGTTTTGAGGTCACAGATTGCATCATTCCTCTTTTTTAAAATAAATAAATAAACAAAGTACCTATAAGGTTTTTAATCCTGATATTACTCAGTGTTGATGATG
>NW_007756819.1:0-1808 GCF_000696425.1 Galeopterus variegatus | reverse complement strand
AGATCCCTTGGCCCCAATTCTATTAATTTCTATTTAAGAGATGGAGTTTAGTAATCTTCATTTTAATAAGCCCATGGGGGTAATTTCGCTGCAGGTGACCTGAAGACAGTAGAGCCTGGGGAAGGTACAGCCTGAGAGAGAGCCCCAGGGGGACCTACGGAAGCCCGGGGCTCCAGGGAGCTGTGGTGCAGAGCAAAGAAAGAGTCAAATTTTTAAATCTTTCCTTTCTTCTGCGTATATGCCTTTACTGGACTATTAGAACAGTACTGTCTGAAAGCTTTTTATAGACTAAATTTGAAGACACGGCTGTTATTTTAAACACAATTGGCAATGGGAATTATGTTTCAAGTTTTAGACGACTAATTTCCATCTGAACTTTTGGAGTCCATCTTGTTCCTGTACTGGTGACTATCTGCTACGGCCACCATGCCATAACGCTTCCAAATGGAATATGGGAAACCACCCCCCCACCCTGATGTAACTGACTCTATCTGGAAACCCTTCAATTTTCACATGACTTTAGCTCATTTATTAAAATAGAAAAAAATGATAAACCTATTTTTGAGAAGAGAGGACAGGTGTCTTCTGTTAAATATTGGATTATATTCCATCTCAAGCCAAAAAAGCTACATGTCAAGTTGGAGCCTCTCCTTCTTTTCATAAAGAGCTTTGTATCTCTCGTTTTTAGGGAGGGATGGTATGAGGGATAGGGATGAATCTCAGCAGTTCTGCTCAGCTTCTTTATACTTAGTTTTGAATTTGTAATGGTCTTTTAAAGTTTAATAAATTTCAAATTCAATAAATCTAAAGAATAAATTATTGAACAAACCTCCTTTGACAGACAGTAGAAATAATAAAAGTTACTAATGTTGAATATATGCACAAACAAATGTGCCCTTGCACATTTAAAACTTGGTCATAATAATCAGTTGTTTCAAGGAAAGTTCAGATGTGATTTGGATTCAGGTTTGAAACAGTTGTCAAAAGGAGGTGAGTTAGGATGCCAGTTATTTCCAAGACTCTTTTTTTTTCTTTGTTTCAGAGTACAACAAAATTAGTCACTTTTATGTAAAAGAAACATTACAAATAAGTGTGCAAAATTAAATTTCATGATTAATTAAACATAAAAGTAACATGCATACTTTACATCAAAATCCACATGCAAAGTTAGTTGATTACATGATAGTAAAGGAACTGGCAAAACGGAGAACTTGTTGCTATGCAGATTCTAAATGTTTGCAACCTGAAATCAAAACCATAAAATTAAGTTTCTTTAAAGGGAATTCAAGAAAATTAAATATATACCTCAAGTAGTACCGACAATGTGGAGCCCATAACCTATTTTAGTTACCAAGTGCTAAAAAAATGTTATGTGTCTTCCGTTTCCAAAACGTTAAGTGTGTAGCTATTCTTATAAATGCGGGGCAGGGAAGATGGTGAGACTGGGAAGTAGAGAGCACAGGCTGACTAAGGCATTTCCTTCTCTACCATCACGTCTGTCTCTTGATTGAGTACAATTGTCATGAGCTTAAAGGGACTCCTTAGGTGCCAGTTTCTCCTTGCATTTTAATTGATTTGCAAAATAAATCAGTATAAGCCAAAAATGAAAGGCTCTGAGAGCTAGGCGGAACGATCACAATTTGAGCTACTCAAGACTGAGGGTGCTTGGACTAGGTTAGCGATATTTCAATGTCTCTTTAATAACAAAACTCTGGGGTCCAACAGAGCTCGTTTGCTTAAGCAGAAACGGACGCCTGGTGCCTCGCTTGCCTGGCTCCTCAGCCCGTGGAGACCCAGATGAGATGTTT
>NW_007756818.1:6315-7311 GCF_000696425.1 Galeopterus variegatus | reverse complement strand
TAAAACTTTAAGTAATGACAATGACAAAGTGGTATACAAGGATATGGTTTGCTCAAGGGGACGATAAATAATGATCCTAAGAGATGACATTGTCAAGGGATGTATAAAGTCCTGGGTCAACCCACTTTATGTAACACGATTGAAAAAAAATTATATTTCATTCCTTCTTATTTTTCAAACTTAAAAGCATGTGCTGAATATTTTTTGACCTACGGAAGGTCACTACTCCTCCAAGTTGGCCCCAGCACACCCAGCTACTTCCCCTGGAATCTAATAACCACCTCATTCCCTCCCCCTTCAGGTCTTGATTATTCATAAAACCTTCACACAAACCAAGAGATAGGTATTATTGTTATTATATTTATTTTAAAGTTGAGGAAGCAAAAGCACAAAGATACTAAAAAATCACTCAAGTTCACATAACTAGTAAGAGCCAAATTTAAACCCAGGTAGAGTGGTTTTAACCTCAATACTTACTATTTATGCTCTATTGTCTCTGGCATAGGAGCCAATTTTTAATACTTCCCAGCATCCATTCCCCATTTTTTTTCTTTTTTTTTTTTTACTAAGAGTTCAAATATGTTTTGGAACTCCCATGTATCTTGTTCTGAGTCCACTCTTAAGAAGAAGCCTACCCTCGGCTTCTGACCTCTCAGCTTCTGACTACAATGATTCTTCCGATAGTAGGCACGTGGTCAAGGCAGATCAACTAGGATGTCTCACAGGACTTTTACTGGCAACATGGTGACATACTCCTTTGGATATGACTAAGGAAGAATGTCATCTTAAGAACGTTAACATCTGGTAGCAAGAAAAGGAGAGAAAGCAGAAATAAATCAAGTCTTAAAGAGCTAATATAAAATTATAAAACGTCCTAAATCCATGTAGTTTTGTCCTAATGTGAAAACTTCTTAAAAGTTTATGATTTCTATCATACATAGCCTCCATATATTAGAATGGGATTTTTTAAAATTTTAATTGAACTTAATGCCTTTA
>NW_007756818.1:0-848 GCF_000696425.1 Galeopterus variegatus | reverse complement strand
GGTTATGGGCATGGTTATAAGGGCTTTAAAAGGAGAATGAGTGAGAAGTGAGCTCTCTCAGCTTCTGCCATCTGCTATGTGACACCGTGCATTGCTTTGGAGTCACTTCACTAGATGTGTTCCATGGACTTGGGACTTCCCAGTCTCCAAAACTGTAAGCAATAAATATTGTTTCTTTATAAATTACCCAGTTTTAGGTATTTATCTTATAAGCAACAGAGACATACTAAGACAAGTAGCATATTATTTTGGTTGGAGTATTATAAGGTATATATTAGACACTGGATATTTGGTATAGAGGCAAAAAGATCTACTCCTCTGTACTTATGTGCTCAACAATTATTTGAGTGAATTTTCTAAACTTAGTTTAAATATAATCTCCATAACAAATTGATTTTTCCCTTTCTGTACTCTGAATTTGATGAAAGCAAGTCAAGTGTAAAAGAAACTATTGAATCATTAGCCCTGAGTGTAGTACCTGGTAACTGGTTGTAAATAAGATCAACTAAAGTAATGAGCAAATAAAAAGAACGAATACTGAGGAAATTTCTATATCACNCTGTCACATACAAATGGTAGCAAACTTCTCAAGAGCAAAAATGGAAGCCAGAAACCAGTCTGACCAAGTCACCAAACTGTATTTCCTGGAAAATCATTTTTAAGGAAGGAAGTCAAAATAAAGATCTTTGTAGGTTATCAAAAAGTGGGAGCATTTCCCAACCCAAGACAGCCTAAAGGAACTTTTGAAAATATGGTTTGGAATGAAAGAATATGACCCTGAAGGAAGGTATTAGACAATAACAATGTGCACGGTAAATGGTAAATATGTAACTAAAACTAAAGAAATA
>NW_007756817.1:0-7021 GCF_000696425.1 Galeopterus variegatus | reverse complement strand
CCAGACTCTCTAAGGCAAGTTGTTTTTTTGTTTTCTTTTTTAGTTTTAGTTTTAGTTTTTTTAAATTCTGTCATATACAGACACATACCTATGTTAATCAGGACTCTGTCAATATCCTTGTCATAACGACTCTAGTTTTCTTCTTTTCATATTAATCAAGACAATGAAAATATTAAATCATTCCCCTAAAAAATATATTACTGCTCTTTTTCTTATATGTATCCTGGAAGCTCCAGTGCAGTTTAATTAAACATAAACAAACAAACAAAAAGTTTTTCATAGCCATAAATGTTTATAAACCATAGATTTAGGTCAAGCCCTCATTAAATTCATAATGTCCCTCAATAGCGTTTTGGCATGTGTCCTTAAACACACACAACTAGAGAAAGCTTCTACCTTCTGGGAAAGTCTACTTTATTTTAGGCTATTTCTCATTGCTATGAATATTTCTGCTTTTCCTTTCTTCTGAGGTGAAATCTGCCTCCCTGCAACTTCTACTCTTCAATCCAGGAGAGATTTTGTCTTTTCACTCTTTCAGGACAGCCTTAAGACCTTGTCGGGATTGCCCAATGTTCCCATACAACCAGGCAAGAACTATTTGCAAGCATTTGAACTACTGTGCCTGTTGATAACCAGCAAGGAGAGGATCCCCCTTCTCCATTGAACAGCAGCAGGCCTTCCCTCTCCAGTGCATCTGTAACATACAGGAAAGTGATGGCAAAGCTATGGATTTCACCAAACCTAGTCAAAGCCTTAAGTGAATCAACAGCAGTTGGAGTAGAAGGGGAGTCATGGGAGCAGGGAAGTGGTGGGCAAATTTCCAGCCCTAGAACATATGGCAATATTTTCCCTGAAAGTTCAAGACAGTATTTCTTTCATGTGGAAATATCAACCCAAGAAGTACACAGGCCAGATTTCTAAGACATGAACCCCAAATCCAATTTTTCAGATCGTCTCCTCTTCCTGTGATTTTTCCTTTCCCAACCCCAAGCCCTCAATGCTAGCTCCTCTCCTTACTTTTTGAAAGATTCCTTGTTCTCCTGGAAAGCTGGGGCAGTATGACTGGAATGTTTTGATTTACTACAGCCCCCCCGAATCAATTAATTTCCACATATTCTGACAACAAAGGGGCTGGGGGCAAGGGCTGAGGGGCAGCAATGGTTGGGTGGTGAGAGGATAGAGTATACCAGGAGGTGAGGAGAGTGGGAGATCAGAGCTCCCCAGAGGGGTTTAGCCAGGGGAAGATAAATTACCCCGTGCTCAGTGTTGAGAACAACCCACAGAGAAAAGGACTGGGGGAGAGTGCAGTATCTGAGATGAGCACACGTGTGCACTGGGGGAGGGGGCACTGGCCATCAATCAGAGGGTTAAAAAAATAATAGAAAAATAAAAAAGCAACCTCATTCCAAGAAGATGGGGAACTGGGGAATTAGAAGGACTTGCCTGCCTCCCTGCCCCTCACCCCCCACCCTAGGTTACCTGGGGTCATAATTACGTTCTGCTGCCTGCTCATTTACTTCTTCAGATATATCTCCACCTGAGGGAGCAGGGTATTTCTCAAAAGCAAATATTCAAGAATTTTCATGGAAACAACTAAAAGAAGAGTCCTTTCTTTTCCATCTTCCTTCTTCCTCCAGCCCTCCCTCCTTCTCTCTCTCTCTCTTTTGATTTCCTTTCATTTATCTTCCTTCCTTCCTTCCTCCCTCCTTTCTTTTTCAGTTCTCTCTCTTAATCACACAGTCATTCATTCTTCCAAAATGTATTAAACAGTGTTCTCTGTGAGACTCTATATTAATTATGATAAGACCAGATTTCTAAGATAAGATACAATTCAATTCAAAAGGCATTGACTCATCAAGACCTCTGCTTGATGCTGGAGATTTTTGGTCTACAATGATAAACACAGCACTGATTATTACTTCAAGAAATCCGCCACTGCGTAGGGGGAGACAGACTTATCACTACTCACTTGTTTATTCATTGACTCCCTACTTGAAATACTGGAATTACTTGACTATTTTTTAATCTATAACATGCAGCACCATGCCTGGCCTCCAGTTCACATGCAATAAATATTTAATGATGAAAACAAGTCCATTATTAGAAACACCTGCAATGTTTCAGGTATGTTATGTGTTTCATTATTAATCCATTTCCCAACCTTGTCATAAAGATGTGGTTAATCCCATTTTACAGATGAGGAAGAGGCACTGGAAGGTTAGGTAATCAGCCAATATTAAACACTACTAAGAGATGAAATAAAAATAATTCAAGTCTGCCTGTCAACAGTGCAGAATATTTTTCCACTTTTCCAAGCCACTTTTTGCAAAAACATGTGAATGAAAATACATAAGGTATTATTCATTTCAAGTTGATGAGACTAAAACCTTTCTAATTAAAGAAGTAAACAATTATCCTAATTTGTAGGAAATCTAGATTGTAGCAGATTTTTCAAGGCATAAATCTTTAAAAATAAATGTATAAATATAACTGCCATATCCCTGTTACACCAGCCTAAGATCTCCATAGCATGAACACCCAAATTTTGATATTTCAAAGACTCCCCTCTGTATGACTGTAGGACCTCAGCACCCTCCAGCTAAAATCTCTTTCCAATTATTTTTGGTATCCACATATGCTCAGTAGTAACTTAATTCTTGTCCTTCTATTCTGGTCCCTTTGTTGGTGTACCCTGCACAAGGCCATTTGGGGAACAGTTGTCACCATTAACATGTCACTCCAGACACTGAAAGAGAATGCTGTGCTCCTGATGAGGATGATTCATCCCAGAGTCCTTCAATATACACCTCTAAAGATTTGTTTATCACTCTTACTATATACCCAAAGTGGAACATCAGGGAGGCTGTGCTCATGGAGTAACTCACTTATCTCATGCCCTGCAACCACCTCAGCAGTGAGTAGAGAGTTCCATGTGTTGCTAAACCATTGCTTTTTCTACAGTATACATTGCATGAGATCCAAGCTGAGCTGACTGGTTATCTCAGTTGGGTTAAGGCATGGTGTGATAATACCACATTAAAGGTTCAGATCCCTGTACAGACCAGCTTCCAAAAAGAGAGAGTGAGAGCAAGAGCAAGTGAGATAGAGAGAGAGAAAGAGAGAGAGAGAGAGAAATTTTATTATAGGCAGAAATAGGGAGAATGTTCCATTTCTCAACTCCACATGACTCTTTATGACCTGAGCCTGAAAAATTTTGCTTATATGTAATAGATTGATTGAAAAATTTTTCACTCCTTCCTGAATCTATTTCCATTGATAGTAAACCCTTTGATTCTGGGCTTGGGCCATTTGGCTGACTTTGTAAAATAACAAACCTGATGTGAGTGTTGACTAGAAAAAAGACTTGCATGAATGTGCCCAGACCAAACAACAAGAAAGTGGGACATGTGAAACAGAGGTAGTTGTCCTAGACAAGATAATTTTAGATTCGCCAACACTCAACTGATCACCTGAGTCCCAGGAACACCAGAAGAACTGCCCAACCAAGACCAGCCAAATTCAGCAAAACTGCCCATTCAAGACAAAAACTTGCAAAAAATAACATATGATTATTTCATACCACTACATTTTGGGGTTGGTTTATTATACAGCTGTAGCTAACTGATGTAATGTGAGTTGTCTCTCAAATTACCTCATGAAAACATTGTTTAGCTCTTGCTGCCAACATTTCTCTCCAAAGGGTCAAAATGTACCTGAGAAAGAAATATCATCTTACCCTTTCCATCTTCCTGCATTCCCCCTTTTCTGTCCACCTTCTCCTCCAGAGTTCTACTTACAAAACTAATCTATGGTGCTATCAAGAAGCAGATGACTTTGACCTCTTGCCCATTCTATCTTTCCACTCTTAAAGTCTCTCTCTTTTTCCATTTCCCTCTCTCTTCATTCACCAAGGTACCAACCCATTCCCTCCTCCTTCAGTAAGAGAAAAAAGTAAACCCAAGTCTCTTTCATAAGTTAATTCTTGCAAATGCGTGCCTATGGTTCTACCAAATCTATGGCTTCGTTAGGCGTACATAGACAAGGCTAAATTCCCTATAAACTAAGCAAATATCTCACTACAGATAAAAGAAATACATGTAAATGTAATTGATATACACTACTATATTGTACAAACAAACACACACTTACTTATATATGTGACTTGTATGGATTACACAGATACCAGAAGATTAAACCAACGTGAATAATTAAAGGAGATTGTAAAGAGTGAAGTCAGAGAAGACTGCAGTATGTAATAATAATAATAATTGTTACTACTAAGGGCAGATGTCATTATTTATTTTAACCTCTATCACACATCAGCATCACACATATCCTTTTTTAGTTATAGCAGATTGTAAATTATCAGGGCATGAATTAACAATGTTTTTGTGCTTTCATCTTGCCTCATGATTTTGCCGAGGACACATGAGAAGCTTTGACCTTTTAGTAAGGCATCACATTTACCTAGTAGGGAACCAGCCCCAGCCTTGCCAGGCCATCCTGGTGGCAGCAGAGTAAATCAGTCCTGCTCTTGCTAGCATGGTTCTAAGAAGCTCATTCTCTTTAGTCTCATCTGCCAAATACCTGCAGACAGGTCCTCTTTTCCTGTCATCTGTGCTCTTATCTTACCCATCACGACCCTCAACATCAAGAACAACCTATCTTCCTTCTGTTGTTCAGAAAAAGGAAAAAAAAAGAAAAGAAAGAAAGAAAAAAGTCTCTGCATTTTGTGAGCAATACTTTGCTTGTGAGATACTTGACAAGGACCGACTCTGAGCATGTAAGTGTAGCTAAGAGGAGCACTGCATCAGGTACCAAGACGCACAGAGTTTAACCACAGCTCTGTCTCCAACTTACTTTGTGAACTTGGACAAGTTACTCCAGACTCTATTGTTGTCTTATTGTCTTTGAAATGAAGAGCTTCATTAAATGTTCCTTAGGACTCTATCTGTCTCCAAAAACTATGAATCGATCCTGAGGTTCTCAAACTGTGCCACAAAGCTTGAAGCTGTGCTGTTTGAGGGTTTAGAGTTTGGACTTTATCATTACGACCCTGGTCAGGACACCATGATCTTTTGCTTGAACCACCAAAATAGATTCCTATTTTGTTTTCCTGTTTCTGTTCTTGTATTACAATTAATTTCCCCATATGGTTTTCAAAGTGATATCTGTAAACACAAATCAGATCATATTGTTTCTTTACATAAGCACTCTAATTGTTTTCCATTAACATTACAATATAATTCAAACACCTAATAGGCTCAAACTGGCCCTTACCTACATCATCAACTTCATCTCTTATCACTCTCCCAGGCTGATAGCCAGTAAAGAAACAGGAATTTCAATCTTACAATCATATAGAACTGAATTTTTTGCAGCAACCTAAATGAACCTGGAAGTGGATTCTTAGCCAACAGACTCAGTAAAGTGCACAACCCTGACGACACATGGATTTTGGTACTACAAGACCTTAAACAGAGCCTACTAGAAGTTTTTGTGAGACCCAGCCAGAGAAACTGGAATTATAATCCACAGGACTGTGAGGTAAATTTGTGCTTATTTCACATGACTAATGGGGCAGTGATTTCTTACAGCAGCAACAGAAACTAATACAAGTGACAGAGCTCATCTGGGAAGAATTCATGAAGAAAGAGATTTCCAGTCTCCCTCTATCTCTTATAACTGCTTCTTCTCTCTTAGAACATTTTATCTTTCAAGTAACACAAATCCTAAGATTCAAATTACTCCCAGCTTCTGGATGAAATCTCAGCTGACATTACTGACCTGCCATCACACATAAAGACATGAAAGTCAGGCTGTAGAGGTAGCAGGTTGATTCTCCTGAAGTCTTGAGGTCCATTCCTTGTGCACACTTGAAGATTGTAAGGACAGAGTAGGACATGCCCAACATGGAAAAGGGTCTATGAAATATGAAATAGAAGGAACTGAGAGCGATTTTGCATAAAGAAAAGGGAACTCAGGAAAGACATTTGTCTGTAGTGCTCTCAGAGGGTTGAGCAATTCCTTTAGTACCAGAGAGAGAAATGAAACTGGTAGGTACATATTCTGTATAGTTTAGTGCCAAGGGGAAAAAAAGTACTAACCATAAAAGGTGCTCAGGACTGCCTTTGAAAATGCTTAAATTTAGGATGTTGTATGTGAAGAGCATGAGCAAATGGATAGAAATTGGAGCACTTCAGAACCTCTAGTCCAGCATTCTCATTTTATCGATAAACAAACCAAGGCCCAGAGAACAGGACTTGTTTCATAAACTTTAAAGTCTTTTGCCATCATGAAATTCTGTTTGAATTATTCCTGTTGGACAAAAACTGTATGGCCGTCTTAATAGACACAATAAAAGCATTTGACAAAATCTGACCACCTTTCATGACAAAAACTCTTAACAAATCAGGTATAGAAGGAATGTACCTCAATGCAATAAAGACCATGTATAACAAACCCACAGTTAACATTGTACTCAATGGTGAAAAGTTGAAAACTTTTCCTATAAGGTCAGAAATAAAACAAGGATGCCTACTCTTGCCTCTCCTTCTTAACACAGTATTGAAAGTCATGCCCAGAGCAATTAGGCAAAAGAAAGAAATAAAAGGCAACCTAATTGGAAAGGAAGAAGTTAAACTGTCCCTTTTCATAGACAACATGATCTCATACATAGAAAACCCAAAAGACTCCAGCAAAAAGAAAAAAAAACTGTTAGAACTAATAAATGAATTAAGTAATGTTGCAGAATATAATATCAACAACCAAAACTCAGTAGCATTTCTATACTTACATCAAACTAGCTGAAAAAAGAAATCAAGAAAACAACTCCATTACAATAGCTCTGAAAAAATCAAATACTGAGGAATAAATTTACCTAAGGAAGTGAAAGATCTGTACACTGAAAATTATAAAACATTGATGAAAGGAAATGAAGATACCCTGTGTTCATGGGTTGAAAGAATTAACATTGTTTAAATTTTCATACTACCCAAAGTGACCAAATTTTCATACTACC
>NW_007756816.1:6653-7021 GCF_000696425.1 Galeopterus variegatus | reverse complement strand
AGCAGGGCTGGCCAGGGATACCGATAAAATAGCCTAGAATACAAAGACAATCTGGCCTCAATGCTCTACAAAAACTAACAAAGAAAGATCCCCCCATGATATATGAAGTGGGGGGAAAGAAAAATTGCAGAACAACATGTATGTTATTATCCCAATATTTGTAAATATTCTGTAATAGCAGTAGTAATAAGAATTAATACATTGAGCATTAAGCTCAAAATAAAATTTAATAGAAATTAAAATTTATTAAAATTTTATTTAATAAAATAAATAAAAAATTTTTTTTTCCTTTTTTGGTCTTTTTTCATGACCGGCAACAGATTGCAACCCTCAGTGTCGCGCCCATACCGGACTGGGACCGGCAACGG
>NW_007756816.1:0-1704 GCF_000696425.1 Galeopterus variegatus | reverse complement strand
TTTTTTTTTTTTTTTTAATTCCCCACATGTGTCTTGAGCAGTGCAGGCTACAGAAGAATTATGAAGAATAATCTTGACACTTCACATGGGATAAACAAGGACCGCATTAGTAGCCACATCATACTGTTGGCTTTATGTTAAGCAACTGAAACCCTCAAAGTCTCTTTTACTTAGTCCATTCCTTATATAAATGTGATATTTTCCCAAATGCTCAACTTTCTCTTCCTGACACACAAAACTGTTCTTCTTTTGTGTTTTCTTCCAGCTATGCATTCCCTTGTTCTAATATACCTTAATTAATATTGGAACTGACCAGACTTCTAACATACATAACCCTTGCTTAACAAATATTGCTTATTGCTTATATGGTTTTATAAAACAAACTGTTGATCCTGTCCCTCTGAGACATAAATTATGGATCCCAAATTGGTAAACTGTAGAACTATAGTAATTTTCATATTCCTATCCATTCCCTTTCCCCAGGCAAAATGCATCATCTCCACCTAAAGAACAGCCTTATCAGGCACTCAGCTCAACATTCACCATCTTACACCTGCACCTGCCTCTGCAGGCCATGCCCCTGTTTGCCCCACCCCCACCCCTACTCCCGGCTGCTGCTTTCAACACACTTCTGTGGGTTTTGCCTTCTAATGGCCATGCCAACTCTGATGCTTGCTTAATTGCTTCCAGTTCCTGGCCTGTCAGCCACTTTTCAACTCTTGAATAATATTCAGCCCCTCCAGCAGACCCATGAGTAATGAGCCCTTTCTCCAGCAGACCCCCTCCCCAGGATGCTTCTTCCCACACACTGCTCATTCATATCTATGGACAAGCTTGGCGTGGCCCTTGGTGGGCTCCACTCCTGACAAACCAAGAATATTTGAGGCAAGAAGAGAGTTGCCAGAAAAGGTCCCACTTGAAATTCAGAGTAAGGAAAACTACTACTCCCTCTCTCTGTCAATTTCCTCTGTGACAGCTTCACCAACAAATCACAGAACAACTTCAGCCCACCCGCACCCCCTGCCAACCTCCAGAAAATGTACTTTATCTTTTAGCTCAACCTCCAGGCCAGGAGTTGGCAAACAACAGCCACAGGCCAAATCCAGCCACTGCCTGATACTGTGAATAAAGTGTCATTGGAACACCGTCACACCCATCCATTTACTATTGTCTATGTCTCCTTTTGTGTTGCAATGGCAGAGGTAAATTGTTATGACAGCGACCATGTGGCCCACGAAACCTAAAAAATTTACCATCTGACCCTTTATAGAAAAAGTTTACTGACCCCTGACTTATGCCCTTGTTTCCACTCCGTCAGCGCTCATACTGAAAAGTCATCTCCTGGTACATTCTCCAGTATACCACCTCCCTGCTAAGCAGAATTTGGGGTTTTGTCACCATTACATCCAGAGCCCTTTACAGACCCTCTATGATAGTAGAAAACACTTGTATCATAATTATCGATTATGTTACCAGACCAGAATGCCAGGTTCTGTGGGAGTCAATGTCATAGAAATGAACACTGAACCCAGTATACAGTTGAGCAGGTGAGGTTTGTTTAGAGAAAGTTTGTGCACGAGGGAGTCAACATGTAAGGAAAGTGTTGCTCTCTGTGTGTTCGGCGTGAAGGGTTTTTAAAGGCAAAAGAGCTGCATTAAGTGGCTTGGGAAAGACGGTGAGGTCTCCCATCTCACCAGTGGGGTC
>NW_007756815.1:6089-7021 GCF_000696425.1 Galeopterus variegatus | reverse complement strand
AATTCCTGGTGTGCTTTAGTATATTTTAGTTTAGGTTTGCATATTTCCACATGATTTTTTTTCTTTTAAAGAACATGAATGTTTCCGAACGCATTTAAAGGTGGAAACAGTAGCAGCAAGTTTACCAAGGTTAAATACATAATTATAGCTGCTGCTTTAAGATTCATTTCC
The DNA here is from genome assembly GCF_000696425.1 of Galeopterus variegatus. Taxonomy (NCBI): domain Eukaryota; kingdom Metazoa; phylum Chordata; class Mammalia; order Dermoptera; family Cynocephalidae; genus Galeopterus; species Galeopterus variegatus. Next base: position 6,850 of record NW_007756815.1, on the reverse strand, counting down.
ATTATTTGAAATTTAGCAACTGAGTGGGATTAGTTGGATTTATCTTCATTTTATTGTTCTGTATGATATGAGATAATTCTGTGATCTGATTTATCTCCACCACAATGGCCACCTGTTTTGGTAGGATGTGAAAATATCTAGGAGGCACAGGATGGAACATTTTTGGCCCTCATTTAAGACTATCAACAAATATTTCATATCAGTTTTATCAATTTATTGTGTTCATAAGGGATATAAGACCGCATATTTGAAAGTTATAGAATTTTAAAAAATGTTGTCATGTAGTATTCAAATCATCTATTCTGCATTTTAAAAAATCCTAAAACTTAGTGACTTAAAACAACAATCATTTACTATCTCTCACTGTTTCTGTAAGTCAGAATTTAGAAATGACTCTGCAGCAAGGTTCTGACTCAGAGTCTTTGATGAGTTTGTGTTTAGAATGTGGCTGGTTCTGGAGTTCTCTCAAAGGTTCTCATCTCACATGTTTGGAACATGGACTGGGAGACTCCAGCAGTGAGGGGCCAGAACAACTGGGGCTCCCATGGCATCTCTATAGCTATGTGGTTTCTTCATAGGATCTCTACAACATGGGAACATTCAGGTGGCTGGATTTCACATATGGAAGTTTAGGGCTCCAAAGTCTTGTATCTCCATAGAGACACAGATGGAAAATGCATCTTCTCCTCTGTCCTTGAAATTGCCACAGCATCACATTTTTCATGTTCTGTTAATCATGGTAGTCACAAAATCACAGCCTG
>NW_007756815.1:3939-4142 GCF_000696425.1 Galeopterus variegatus | reverse complement strand
TTTCAATAATACATGAAACACAGGAATATAACTGGTGAGTTGCTGCTCTTTGAGAGAACTAGTGGAGAGAAGAGCAAGAATAAAGAAGGCAGAATAAACCAGAGCCTGTCTATTCTGGGTCTCCCTTGTTAAAGTTTGTTTACTGTCACAATGAATAAGTGGAGGCAATTTAGTGTCATGTCAGCATTCTCAGTCCACACAAC
>NW_007756815.1:0-512 GCF_000696425.1 Galeopterus variegatus | reverse complement strand
TTTTGCCATGTGATTTTGCATCCGCTTGGCTGCCCTGCCATTTTCCACCATGAGAAGAAGCAGCCTGAAGTCCCCACCAGATGCAGCTGTCCCAGAATCACGAGTCAAATAAACATCTTTTATTTATAAATAACATGTTTTAACAACACAAAAACAAACTAATATAGTATGCTAAAGTTCAGTGTGTCAGACCCCAACCTATAGCTAATGAGTCAGAATTTTTGGCGATGGGTCACACTTTCCTGCTTTTAATCTAGCTTCCATTGTGAGTCTGAATTTCACCTGAGTGGCAGAATCCCTGAAACTGCTCTTAGTGCATCCCAAACAACACCTGTAGGCATCACTTAAAACTCACAGGGCACTTGAACTTGAATCAGATAATTGCTCTGAGCTGTTCTTTCTTCATTCACATGAATGTCCCCATGAATCATCTCTTCTACCTCCCTGGACACATCTTCTTACTCTCCCTTTTCCCCCTCATCTAACTCAGTTCAAATTTGGTACCTAGACTG
>NW_007756814.1:6789-7022 GCF_000696425.1 Galeopterus variegatus | reverse complement strand
AGCCATTAATTATGACGGGAAAACTAGTAACTTTACAGTGGAGAATCATGGTAAAAATATCATTTAACTAAGGATCAAACGTGCCTCTTGATTAAATTCACTCAGAAGAAAATCTCTTTGGAATTCTTACCAAAAATTAATAAAAAAACCAATCACAAGGAAACAACAGACTTTTTTTTTTTTTTTAAATCCAAGAATGTTCTATCAAATAACAGGCCTGCAATGTCCAAAAC
>NW_007756814.1:2768-3065 GCF_000696425.1 Galeopterus variegatus | reverse complement strand
TAAGTTCTCTGGACTTCAATAACCTGGACGTGTAAAATAACGTTAATGTTTCTCTCATGGGGTTATTGTGAGGATTAAATGTGCTAATTTGTGTAAATTCCTTGGAATAATATCTGCCAGATAATACATATTCAATAAATGTCAACTTTTAATATTCTGGCTTATGTTCACCAGGGGCCTATTTTGGGCTTTCTTGCCATCTTGCTTTGTTCCAATGGGTTATGTTCCAATGACAATAGTCATATGTCTTCACCACCTGCCTCACCCAGGTCCTGAGTTAGGTAATCTGGCAACATT
>NW_007756814.1:0-2507 GCF_000696425.1 Galeopterus variegatus | reverse complement strand
TAGTCATATGTCTTCACCACCTGCCTCACCCAGGTCCTGAGTTAGGTAATCTGGCAACATTAACAAATGGTCTAATAACACAGACAGACAAACCAACAAACAAAGACAAGTTCTCTATTATGGGTTGTGAGAATGACTGATTCCATGTAGATTTGGGGAGTGGAATAGACTTGCAAATGTTCATATGAGAGGTGACAGTTAATTCAAATGGGTACATTGTGACACTGATGAAATAATTCAATTCTTAAGAAAGAGAGAGAGAGAGAAAGAGAGAGAGGATCCCATAGTTTATGATATTTCAAGCCAGATTTCAAGCCTAAAAGAAGCTGGAGACAAAGCCTACAGCCTCACGTATCCCCCAATGATGATAGATTAGAGAAAGCATAAAATTGGCCTTAATCTCAATCAGTGTGTTCTGTTCAATGTTTCACAACCAGCTCTCTAAAGAAACAATCAAGCAAAAACACTAACTAGTAGCATTTTCTGATTTCCATGGTGTAAACACTTCCTCCGTGGTGTAAACACTTCCACCTCGGCCATCTTTGAGCTGCCAATGCATAGCCACTCAATGTGAATTTGGGAAGAAAAGCCGGGGCAGATCAAAGTCAGCCCCAGCACATCACTGTGTCAATGTCACACCAACTCTCCCTCTTAACTGGGATTCTGTATTCAAATCCTCATTTTCCTTAACTGTAAGGTGGAGACCGTGAAAGCTATCTTAAGTATTGAGGGCAAGGCTAAATGAGATGTTACATGATAGCTCTCCAAATGGTATTTCACCTACAATAGAAATTTAAAAAATATGACTATCTCCCTTTTCCCTTTGTTGAAACCTGGATTTCAGGAGTACTCTGGGTGCCTAGAGATGGAAATGTTGACACCAAGGCAAAGTAACACTAGAAAAGGGTCACAGTTATTCTTTGTGTCCCTTACCCAATTATGATTTTCAATGATGAACACGCTAATAATATTGATTTGATTATGACATATTGTACACAGATACCGACAGTCAACTCCGTGCCCTATTCATACGTATAATCAACTATGTTTCAACTTGGAAAATGAAAAAAATAAAATTTGAATTTCAGCAAGGTAGATAAAATATGAAAAAAAAAGAGAGAGAGAAAAGGGTCACAGTCGTCAAAGGAGTCGACGACTCCTCCATCCACTTAGCTACAACCAAGATTTACACATCCATCTCTATTACTCTCATATCCCATACATCATTAGCAGTCACTAATTCACTGAGTCAACTTTAAGCTGTACCTGAACATAAAACATCATGGCAGAGGCCATTTTGTTTCATGTTCTCTACATGTGAATGTTCCCTCTACCAAGGTGTTGGAACATTCTCTCAGGGTAAGAACGGTGTTTATCTGTCTTGTTTGTTTGTTTGTTTTTCTTTCTTTAAAGGCATGTTTTTGAGAGTTTGATGATCCATCCTGTCATATTTTGCACAAAAATCAAGGCAACATAAAAGAAAAAACAAAAAGAATTGGGACATAAAACAAATGTTTTTAATAGTTTGGTATATAACTCTTGTTGAAATTTAACCACTTTAGAAAGCATGCAGTTTATGATCCGATTTTTTTAAAGCTTCTGCTCATTTTTTTGTCAGCATATTTAATGCCTGTGAAGGACAAATCTTTTTTAAGTGTGAATGATTGACTTGAAAAAACATCACATATATAAATAAAAATATTTCTTTCTGGGCTTAGTTTTTGCCCAATTTCTAAATCAGCCTGTCCTACCCAGACATTAGTGACAGTGAGCTGTCCACATCTGGCTGCTCAGGTGGTACATTGGGACTCTTGCCTTGCCCCTTCTCTGTTGTCATTGTCTGTTTTTTCTCACATGAAAGCATCTTGTCTTCAATTGCCTTTGAAATTCACATCTGAAAACAGCTTTTCTAGATTTAATTTGCATTGTTCTCTAGTAAAAATTTGGGTTGATACGAATTCACTTTCTATTTCTTTCTACCAATTTGAACACATTGTCTAAAGTTAAAGTATTTCAATGAGTAGCTAGCATAATACCCACCATGACTCTTTGATATGTGTGCCAGACATATAATCTCAGTCAACCCCGTGGGATAGACATTATTAAACTTATTTTACTTAATTTGGAACTGGGGCTCTGAGATATTCACCTGTACAAGTTTGCACAGACATGTTTAGCTAATTCTATAATATTCAATACTTCCTTGCCTTTTCTTCCTTCTTCTCCCTCAAGGCTCAAATATGGTAATAAATAATTAATCTATTACTGAATGCCCATGAGGTACCAGTCACTGGGCTCAGCACTGGTAGATAAAACAGAACATAAGACTCCTCTTCAGCTTTCATTCTACCTTATTACTGAATGCCCATGAGGTACCAGTCACTGGGCTCAGCACTGGTAGATAAAACAGAACACAAGACTCCTTTTCAGCTTTCATTCTACCTGATCTTTCATTAATCCTTTAGACTTGTCACAACTGCCTCCTTGTTAAGACCTTTGATTTTCTT
>NW_007756813.1:6129-7022 GCF_000696425.1 Galeopterus variegatus | reverse complement strand
TTTTTTTTCCCCTGACATCGGGAGAAGTAGATTGAAGCTAGTTTAGGGTTATTAGCTGTTAACTAATTTTTTGTGGGGTTGGAGCCCACCGATCTAGTAAGACCTTAGCTTAATTAAAGTAATTGATTTGCATTCAGCTGAGGCAGGGTAGAGTCTTGCATTCCTCAGGTCAGAAATTAAGTGGAGGGCATTTACTTAGGGCTTTCAAGGCTCTTGGTCTACTTAACCTAAATTTCTAGCTCAGGATGGTGAGGATTGTCATGATGGGGAGGAGTATTGTCGATAGTACTGTGATTGTTGGAAGGAGGAGGGTTTGCTTTGTGCTTTAGAACTGCCACTTTGTTTTTGTGCTGTTGGTCATTGGGTACATGGTAAGCGCCATGGAGTAAATTAGTCATATGTAGAAATACAGGTTGAGTAGTGCTGCAATGGCTGTGAGTGTGGGCAGGATGATGCTGTTGTTTGTTGTCAGCACTTGGATGATAATTCACTTGGGCATAAATCCTGTAAATGGGGGGAGTTCTAATGATAGCAGGACGAAGAGAATGGTGGGGGAATTGGTGGTACTTTGTGTCACAGGAGTACTAGTGATGGGATAGTGTGATTCACGTTCAGGTGTAATGTTGTGAAAAGAGTGGCTGTGAGTATGGTGTAAATTAGTAGGTTGAGGATTATGATTGAGGGTTATAGATAAGGATGGCTATTGTTCAGCCTATGCGTTTGATTGATGAGTAGGCTATGATTTTTCATAATTGTGTTTGGTTGAGTCCTCCTTAACTGCCTACTAGGACAGATAGCACAGCGGTGGCTAGGGTGATGTGGGGATTAAATACTGGGGACATTTGGAACATGATTGAGATTGGGGCCGGTTTTTGTCATGTTAGTAAGATTAT
>NW_007756813.1:0-1084 GCF_000696425.1 Galeopterus variegatus | reverse complement strand
TGGTTGATGAACATAGGTAGGAGATAGAGTGGCTGAGTAGGCCTTACACTGTAAATCTAAGCACAGGGGTTGAGAACCCTCTTTATCAAGTCCCAAGGTGATTTTTCACATTGAATTGCAAACTCAGAAGAGCAGCTTCAATCCTGCCAGGGCTTCTCCTGCCTTTTTTTTTCCCCTGACATCGGGAGAAGTAGATTGAAGCTAGTTTAGGGTTATTAGCTGTTANGCACACCTAAATGTCTTACATGATTAACTCTAATTTTTACAGCAACTCAGTGGGGCTGTAAATTTCATGAGGACTGGGATTTTAAAAAACATTTTATTTATGATATACATTCAGAAAAATGCACATATTATAAGCATGCAGCTTGGACTGGAGTTTGGAATTTGCCATCCATCCTCTAAAAAATGAATTTCTACCTGTTCTGAATTGAAGCAAAATAGCCAGGATGTCTCACATTTGTACTTACTATAGTTAATTCATGATTCCAGGACTTTTCTTTTTGGCTGGGGGTAGGGGGGCATTTGGCCAGTATGGGGATCAGAACCGATGACCTTGGTGTTGTAAGGCTGCGCTCTAACCAACTGAGCTAACTGGCCAGCCCTTTTCTTCCCTTCTCCCCCTGCTCCACAATTCCAGGATTTTAATGTGCACTGAAATATGACTGCTTTAGAGTTTGTCCACTTACAGCTGTCTTTCCAAGCCAAAGTCTTTTTCCAAACATGTCACACATTTGGGAATGAAGAATTTAGTCTTTTCAGCCAATTCCAAATAATGTGTTCCATATTTAAAATATCACCTATTCTAATTTTCAATTAAGTCAAGCTGTAAGTTGATTTCCATTCTGTGTCTTTCTCTTCCATGGCCCACAGCCTCAGATTTGGGTTATCTAAAATTTAGAGACTAAGTAAAATAAAAGGCAGTTTCAATATATTTCAGTGGACAAAGGACATGGATAGTTTAGAGATGTGGGATGCCAATTATTTGGTAAGTTTTGGTACTAATTAAAGAAAATTACAACAATTCAAGGGGCTGGCCGGTTAGCTCAGTTGGTTAAACTGAACGTGGTACTGATAACACCAA
>NW_007756812.1:6718-7023 GCF_000696425.1 Galeopterus variegatus | reverse complement strand
CTTTAAATTTTAATTCTAAGGTCAACAGCCTTAGAATCTTGGCTCCTTGTTCATTTTTAGTCCCTCACCTCATCCCTGCTGCTGCTTTTCCAGGCGTGCTGGCTTTTCTTTTATTTCTCCAACACGCCAAGCCCACTTTTAGGTAAAGCTCCTTGTACTAACTCTCCTTCTGCCTGCAGTGCTCTTCCCTCTCAATATGCATGACTTGGTCACGTGCTTTCTCCATGTCCTTTTAAAAGATCCCTTAAGAGAAAGGCATTCCTTGAGAGCCAAATGTAACAGCAACTCTCCCGCTCCTGTGCTCC
>NW_007756812.1:0-1138 GCF_000696425.1 Galeopterus variegatus | reverse complement strand
AACCACATGCTTCTATCTTAAATCAGGACGACTGCTACTATCACCTGTATCAAAAAGAACATCAGTTTGAGGTTCAAATCACGTTGCCATTATTTTTCATTTGGGCAACTTGAGCAAGTCCCTCCAACTCTGAATGCAAAAAGTATTGTCATCTACAAAAACAAAAGCAGAAACCATATACCTATCTTAAAAGGCTCTAATCTAATGAGAAACTGCTGGTGAGAATGCTGTAGAAATGCCAGTTACCATTCACAGCCAAGTGAAAGGAATAAAACAAAAATTCACCTCAAGAAAGATAATTGCCTTTCCTTTTTCTCCTACGATTCTTCTAATCTCAAACCCTTAGGATTAACTGGTATGAAATGGCCGTGGGATGCAGCCCCAGATCACCAACTCAAAGTCAGTCCTACATCTCGTATTCAGTTACATATGCTAAACATAGTGCCTAATACACAGTAGCCCTACTCAAAAGGTAGTTGTCATTATTACTTAGTAGCACATTGTAGTCAAGTCCTTAAAATGTTTTCAAGTTAAGGTTAGACAACCAAATTTATTGCCCAAGTAAATCCTTTGGCTGAAAGTAGATAATTCCTTTAATTAATTCATTCAACAAACACTGACTGACTGCCTAATGTATGTATTTTCATGGAAAATGCATAGTATGAAAAAATTAAGTGCTATCGGTTAAATGTGTCCCCCAAAAGTTCATATATTGGAAACCTGATCCCCACTGTAATAGTGTTAAGAAGGTGAGAAATCTGATTATGATATGTGAAAGGTAGGGCCTTTGAGAGGAGATTGGATTGTGAAGACTATGTCCTCATGAATAGATTAATCCATTCACAATTAATGGGTTAATGGCTTAGTGGGCTATCATGGATGTGAAGTGCTGGCTTTATAAGGAGAGCACATGAAAGAGCTCTTGCTCTTGCCGTTCTTGCTATGTGATACCCTGGTTGTCATGAGACCCTGTAGAGAGTTCCCACCCAGAAGAAGGCCCTCACCAGATGAATCCCTTGAACAATGGACTTCCCAGCTTCCAAAACTGTAATAAATAAATTTTATTTTCTTTATACTTTACCCAGTTTCAGGTATTCTCTTATAAGCAACAGAAAACAGACTAATACACTATGCATGG
>NW_007756811.1:6392-7023 GCF_000696425.1 Galeopterus variegatus | reverse complement strand
TTCCAAATGCTATAAGAGAGGAGTTCACATGTTCTCTCACAAAGAAATAGTAAATGATGGATATGCTAAATAGCCTATTTTGATCATCACATAGTGTATACATGTATAGAAATATTACTCCGTTTATCTCATAAATATGTACAATTATTACAAGTCAATTAAAATAATATAAAAAACAAATTTAGGGCTGGCCCCATGGCGCACTCGGGAGAGTGCAGCACTGGGAGCGCAGTGGTGCTCCTGCCACAGGTTCGGATCTTATATAGGGATGGCCGGTGCGCTTACTGGCTGAGCGTGGTGTGGACGACACCAAGCCAAGGGTTGCGATTCCCTTACCGTTCACAAAAAAAAAAAAAAAAAAAAAAAAAAAAATTAACGGTGCTTTTAAATAAAACAATGCTATGCATACTATTATAAAAAAGAGCTTAAAGAATAATTTTAATTTCAGTTACAGCTTATGGTTTTTGATGAGAGGTTGAACCCCCAACTTAAAATTTTATGTATCTTTTACACAATTCTTATTACATTTATTTCTAAGATTTTATGCTTTTGATGTTATTATAGGTGATACTTTAAAATTTTATTTTCTACTTGTGTGTGTTGTTTTTATACAATTTTATGATTTTTTTTT
>NW_007756811.1:0-842 GCF_000696425.1 Galeopterus variegatus | reverse complement strand
GCTGGCCTGCTCTGACACCTATGTGAAAAAGATGGCAATGTTCGCAGTTGCTGGCTTTACTCTCTCAAGCTCTGTTTTCATCATTCTTCTGTCCTACCTTTTCATTTTTGCAACTATCATGAGGATTCGTTCCGCTGAAGGCAGGTGCAAAGCCTTTTCTACGTGTGGTTCCCACCTGACAACTGTCACCGTGTTTTATGGAACCCTCTTCTGCATGTGCTTAAGGCCTCCCTCTGAAAAATCTGTAGAGGAGTCCAAAGTAGTTGCAGTTTTTTATACCTTTTTGAGTCCAATGCTGAACCCGTTTATCTATAGTCTAAGGAACAAAGATGTGATCCTTGCTATGCAGCAAATGATCAGGGGAATATTCTTTCATAAAATTTCATGGTTACTTCTGTTCATTCTTAATTACTATGTGCCTGTGTTAACCCTGTGAGTCTTCAATGGACAATGGTACTATTCTATCATGATCTCTTGTTCACCAGTACAGATAATCAATGACCACTTTAATTTCTTCCCCAAACTCACATCTTGAACACAGATAATTTTAATAAAAACCTTAATAAAGTGAAAATTTTTTCTTTGGCAGAGATCCTATGAAAATGAGTTTGTTGGTATTCCGTAATTCTATATGATAACAATCTCTTTGCTTATTTGAGGGTAAATATTATAACTAACATACCCTGACAAGAACTCTGATATTTCATCTACTCTGAATATTATAGTTCACAGAACCACAGCGATTTTCAAGATAGAGTGAATTATTTTACACTTTTTTTTTTTCTGATGAAATAATTTCTATTGTAATGTGGTATCTGGAACAAAAGCTCTGACACCTGTGT
>NW_007756810.1:6598-7023 GCF_000696425.1 Galeopterus variegatus | reverse complement strand
TATCCATCACTTTTGTTGTTTCCTAGTCTTCTAAGCAAATTAAAAACAAACAAAAATGCCCCAAATGGAAGGTAATTAGTATTGGTGTGAGTGTGGGAAACTTAACCCTTTCACTTGTGGTTTACAGGAGTGTACAATCTTTCTGGAGGGTGATTAGCAAGCAGGTATCAAAAGACCAAATAAATATATTACCCGTAACCCATAAATTTGTACTTCTACAAAATAATGTTAATAGAATTATTGGAAAACTATACAATTTTGTATATACAATTTTTCTTTATATATAATTTTTGAAAATTAGAAATGGCTTAAAAGTGTATCAACATAATTCTTGACATACATATTGTGGAATACTATGAAAATTTTAAAAAATGATAAGGGTTATGCTTATTGACACAGGGCATCATATTGTTAACTGGAAAAAA
>NW_007756810.1:0-939 GCF_000696425.1 Galeopterus variegatus | reverse complement strand
TTTTTGTGTCTATTAAGCCAATTATGTGGTTTTTGTCCTTAATTTCATTGATGTGGTGTATCATATTTATTGATTTACATATGTTCAACCATCCTTGCATCCCTGGGATGAATTCCACATGATCATAAAATATAAGATTTTTGATATGCTGTTGTCAACCCACAGAGTAGTCCATACTTCTCTGCTCTGCCTTGCTGCTGCCACCACTGCTGCTGCCACTGCTACCAGCCAGCATCGGCTGGTCCCAGAGTGCTTTGGCCACTGACACCTGTCTCCCTACATAGCATCCCATACCAGTCCCCATTGCCAAAGCTGCAGCCACTGCCACCTGGCCCTGGAGCTCTGTGGCCATTGCTGCTCATCTCTCCACCTGGCAGTCCATCTTGCCCCTCACCAATGCCCAGTCTGGGTGCCACCAGATCCAGGTGTTCCTGTGTTTTACCAGGCAGCAGGAAAGAGGAAGGTGTTGAAAAAGCCCTGCACACCAGTGGTGGGAATTATTCATATAGCCCACGTGACTGAATTGGCCTGGGGAGGGACATGTGTGGAGCCACCAGAAAGAGGTGAGTGAGCACAATACTTCAACCCAGTCACCCAACCCACATGGGAAATTAAGTTACACCTGAGTTCATGCACCCATGGCGGGAACTACTCACACAGTCCACATGACTGCATTGACCTGGGAAGGGACATGTGTGAAACCACCAGTGAGTGCCAAAATATAGGAGAGCAAAATAGAGTGCAGAAGAAAATCTCCAGCCACCACTACCCCATCCCTTAACCAGGAAAGCAAGGACCCAGGAAGAGCCTCTGCCTGCAGGAAAGAGGAAGAGAAACCCCACTTAGTGTCACCCATTCAAGCTGAGGAGCTTCAGTGTGCCTATCAGGTCATGTAAGCAAGTCTACTGAGTGTCAGCCATCTCAGCCAAGGAGCAACAA
>NW_007756809.1:5826-7023 GCF_000696425.1 Galeopterus variegatus | reverse complement strand
ATGTGTGTGAGTGTGTGTGCGTGTGTGTGAGTGTGTGTGCACATGTGTGCATGCACGTGTGTGTGTGACTGTGTGTGTGCACATGTGTGTGTGACTGTGTGTGCGTGTGCATGAGTGTGTGCGTGTGTTCATGAGTGTGTGTGCGTGTGTGCACGTGAGCGTGTGTTCACATGTGTGCACGTGAGTGTGTGCATGCACACGTGTGTGCGCGTGACTGTGTGTGTTCATGAGTGTGCGTGCATGTGTTTGAGTGCGTGCGTGTACGTGCAAGTGTGTGTGTGCGTGCGTGTGTGCTTGCTTGTATGAGTGTGTGCGTGTGTACATGTGTGTACGTGTGTGCATGGGTGTCTGTGTGTGCGTTTGTGTGAGTGTGTGTGCATGGATGTGAGTATGGGGGTGTGAGTGTGTGCACGTGCATGTGTGTGTATGAGTGTGTGTGTGCATGTGTGTGTGTGTGTGTTCGAATTTAAGATTAATGCATTTTGAGTTTTATTAAAAGCTTTTTCTGTATCTATTGAAATATTCTCATTTATCTTTTCTTCTTTTTATACATTTAATGGGACACAGATATATCATTTTTTAAGTTCATCAAATCAGTTAAATTTTTGTCTACATTTCTATTTGCCTATCTTTTCTACTATTATTGATATTTTGTAGTTCTTTTTACAGTCTGGGATCAATTCCTTGTTGATTATATGTGCTGTAATATTTCTTTCTCATAGTGTCATTGTCATTTTTCTTCACTAACATGGTCATGACAGCCTCTTAAAATCAATCGGGAAGTGTTTCCTCATTCTCCATCCTCTGGAAAATTTTTGAATTAATTATTGAGCAATTGGCAAGTTTTTGGTGAAGATTCTCAGCTTGGCAATTTCTTTGTATGAAGCTTTTACTACAGATTGAGTGATTTTTTATTTTTATTTTTTTGTGTGTGTGACCGGTAAGGGGACCGTAACCTTTGGCTTGGTGTCGCCCGCACCGTGCTCAGCCAGTGAGCGCACCGGCCATACCTATATAGGATCCGAACCCGCGGCCTCAGCGCTCCCAGCGCCGCTGTGCTCCCAGCGCCGCTGTGCTCCCAGCGCTGCTCACAGGGTCGGCCCCATATTGGATTTATGATTATTTAGATTTTTAGATTTTTCTCTTTTTTCATGGGATAGTTTTGTTAAGTTATAGTTTTCTAGAAATGTCTCCATT
>NW_007756809.1:4206-5353 GCF_000696425.1 Galeopterus variegatus | reverse complement strand
TCTGGTAAAACTTAAATACTTGTGGACCTATGACCAGCAACTCCCCTCCTAAGTATCTACTCTAGAGAAGCCCTTCCTTATGTGCACCGGGATATATTCTAGAATGTTTGTAGGTGCATTTTAAAAAAAATAGTCTGAACCCCAAAAAACTCAAATGTCTATTCTCATAGGATGGATACATAAATTCTGACATAGTTATACAAATGATATGCAAAAAGTATAGAAACAAAAATCTGCAGTTGTCTGTAACAACATGAAAGTTCTTCCAGGCGTGTTGCTGAGGGAAAAGGCAAGGCCCAGAGAATATGTCACACATAACACCAGACCACAGGACGTGTCTGTCCAAACACTCCCCTCACCAAAGTGCTGTGGGGGTCATCGGGGCCACGTCCACCTGGCTCCCAGTTCTGTTCTGACTTTACCTCCTACTGTTCTCCATCCCTGTGTTTTCTGAGTCTCACTGGCTCCTGTGCCAGTTTGTGAGCACACCAGGCAAGGTGCCCCCTTCGAATCTTTGGGTGAGCTTCTTTCTGTTCAGAGCCCTCTTCCCCAGATAGCCACAAGGCCACTCCAGCACCCCCTTCAGATCTATTTTGTTTGTGTGTGACCGGTAAGGGGATCGCAACCCTCGGCTTGGTGTCGCCGGCACCGCGCTCAGCCAGTGAACGCACCGGCCATCTCCACACAGGATCCGAACCCGCGGCCTCCACGCTCCCAGTGCCGCTGCGCTCCCAGCGCCGCACTGTCCCGGGTGAGCCAAGGTGCCAGCCCCCCCTTCAGATCTTAACTACAGTGTTTTTCTTTCAATGAGGCTTTCTCAGGTCACTGTCTTTCTTCCTTGTTTTATTTTTCTTTGAATCATCATCACTCTTAATAAATCATTCATTCAGTCAATCATTCACGTACTCACCTTGTTTATTGTCTGTCCTCACTAGACTATAACCTACCGGAGAACCACTTATTCATTTTCTGTAACTGCTCGATACTCAGTTTGTGTCCTGTTGTCAAACATATAGTTAGTATTCAATAAATATTGGTTGATTGATAGTAAAATAAGAGGGAAACCCACACTCCAATTCTGGGCAAGTGAGGACTAGCAGACAGGGGATGGGGACAGGATGAGAGGTTGGCAGATTATGTATACATA
>NW_007756809.1:0-296 GCF_000696425.1 Galeopterus variegatus | reverse complement strand
TATTTATCTTTTCCCCTCTCCAGCTGCTCATTTTCTGATTTCAAAACCCACATCCCAGGGCTGAGCCCGTGGCGCACTCGGGAGAGTGCAGCGCTGGGAGTGCAGCAGCACTCCCACTGCGGGTTCGGATCCTATATAAGGATGGCCGGGGCGCTCACTGGCTGAGCGTGGTGCGGCCGGTCTCACGAAAAGACAAAAAAACAAACAAAACAAAAAAACAAAAAAAAAAACCCATATCCCTTCTCTTAGAAAAAAAACACTTTCTCAGAAAATGTGACTAGGAGGAGGTCAACTCA
>NW_007756808.1:5947-7024 GCF_000696425.1 Galeopterus variegatus | reverse complement strand
ACCATGAATGCAAAGGGTGTTATAGATTAGTAGGTTTTTAACTTTATACATAAATTTCTACATTTAACTGTGCTCCCTTTTTGAGCCAAACAATAAACTTTTGTAGTGAAAGAAAGGTACTCTGCTCACTGGACAGAGAGCTCAGCTCTGGTAGGGAAATTCACGAAATTATCATTTCACCAAATAAAATATTTTCTACAGCAATGTGGAGTGAATGAAGCTTTGATAACAATTTTAAGAATCTGAGTCAGGCACAGTGCAACTCACAGTCTGATAATCTATATGGAAGCTTCCATTCCCTGGAGTTAGCCCACAAAGAGCATGCACCATGAGCCAGCCAGTAATAATGAACAGGTCTCAAGGGCACATACTGCAGGCCAACCACTTCATATGCATTCATAAGCTTCATATGCATTTATTCACTGAATCATAAGGTGACCTATAGGTCACATTTTGCAGACAAGGGCCCCAAAGCACAGAGAGGATGAGTAACTTGCCCAAAGCCACACAGCTAGGAAGCAACTGATTTTTAATGCAGGCACCTGCACTCTTAACCACCATGCTACCCTGTCTCTCAGTCCTTGGTAAGAAACTAAACAACAGGACCATCAGCCTGGTCCCTCGGTGAAGTCAGAATGAAACGGGCTAATGCCCAAGTCTCCCAAGAGGGTCTTCGAAGCCCACAGCCAACTATAATATCCAGGATGCCACCCTCACATTTCCTCTGAAGTTTGTGTTTCCTGGAATTTGTATTCCCTGAGTTGCCGCTATTGAGAACTCTCATCAAACACAAGAAATGCCAAGCAGGAAATGTTTCATCTATCACCAGGGGCAAATGTAATATATTTTGGGTAATTTAAGCCTTTACAATCAGCTGGCTAGCTCAGTCTATTTAAGATCCACTGCTTTAGCTGAGAATTAATTTTCTCTAATTAATCTTTGTAAGTCTCAAACTCCCTGTATCTCAGATTAGGCAGCCAAGAGAAACACCCAGAAAATCTTACCTTTAAATTCTGAACCATAAAGAATTACACACTAAATGTACTGTGGAACTGATATATTAGAGGGAAACTTTAT
>NW_007756808.1:0-1519 GCF_000696425.1 Galeopterus variegatus | reverse complement strand
AAAAAACTCAAATAGAAACTCCTCTCTAGGTCTGTGGTCGAGATGGAGTGATATAACAAGTGCAAAGCCTTTCAGATACCTGCCCTCGGTGGGCTATTTAAGCAGGGAAATATAACGCATGCTTTAGAAAGACTGTGCAAAATGGGTAACAAACAAATTAATGTAGTATCTTACAGACAATAGGTAACGTAAGTACAATTTGGGTTCTTTGAAGGACAGCCTTGTGTTCACTGGTAATACACTTGTGCAGAAGTCTAGGATGCTGCTGGACAGTCATTATATTTCCATTTGTGACAATTGTCTGTTCTTACCTTCACCATGCAGAGCTGGAGTTTTGCTCTGCATTCTGCATGTCTGTCATGGGGTGGCTGAGGACGTGAAGGCATGCTCATCCCCAGAGGGCAGTGTGGTGTAGTGGAGCAGGCTGTGTCACACAGATGCTGCCACTGACTCTCTGTTTGACCCTGGCAAGATGCTTCCCTTCTCTGAGCTTCCCTTTCCTCATCTATCAAGAGATGTGCTAGACCTGGGGCAGCTTCCACCTTAAATATTACATGACTCCATGGACAAGTAGGTTTGGAAAATACACACTGGGTGGGAAACAGGGAGTAGATTCACAGGCTGAAACAAGGAAGCACAGTTTAGCAGGGTGTGTTACCTTTTGAGATTCTGGTCCAAAGATATGTTATGGTCATTTCTTGGGATAAGAGTTCATCCCAAGGATATGCAAGGCAGTCAGGTTCATGGGAAATTCTTCAGCATTTAATATATAAAACGTTGTCCTGGATAAAACACCAACAACAAACTAGCAGGTTATCACTCTGAGACTTAGTTTCTGCGTCTCTGCTTCTCTTTCTACTTTGTCCCTCCCAGTGTGCTTGGCTCTTATTCTCATATGCATCGCATTCAGACTCCCCTTGAGAAACGTTCTTGCATCAGTTTGTCACTCTTGACTCCACGCCCATGCTGGAGGGTATCTCAGGCCAGCCCTCCTTTTCAGACATTGGCCAGCCTTTAAACAGCTGTTGTGTGTCTAGTCACCGCGCTCCTGCTCCGAGGGTTGCTTCGCTCTCCTTGCCCACGCCGTCTCCAGACCATGCACTCAGAGCACCATCAATAGGATGTCAGAATGTTGATTCTTCCCCTCGGGTTTAAAGGGCAAACTAAATGAGCACAGTGAGCTAAAACCCTGCCACACAGCAGCTCCTTTGAAAATACCTGGGGCTTGAGTTGACTTTAGGTCAATATCAGTCAACAGTGTGATGGGCTGTAAAAATAGCAAATGAATCTTTTATTTTTAAAAATGATTGTCTAATTATAAAACCAACATATGGTCATTGTGTGAAATTGGAAGAAAAAGAAAAATAGAAATTAGGAAAAGTTAGGCAGGCATATTCTCACAATCTCAAAACAATCCCTTTTAACACATGACATGTTTCAATTCTGACCTTTTCCCATCTACACTTTTTAATTAATTGTTCTCACACATGTACCATTTTGCATGTGACTCCTTTTTTTT
>NW_007756807.1:6240-7024 GCF_000696425.1 Galeopterus variegatus | reverse complement strand
GTGTATGTGATGAAGCAATGACATTTTTTTGAAGTCAGCAATCTGAGGGAGAGATCAATAAGTGTTTTCCAGGGTTAATTCACTGGTCACCGTTACTGACATGCCATTATAGCTGGAGATGAGCTCAGGAGTGGGGCTTAATCTAGATGAGTGTGAAGAACATGAGATGTTTGTTTCAATAATCCAAAACATTACAGCATGAATCCTGACCCACCTTCTTTAGGGAGCCCAACACCCTTCAATCAATGAGCTCGGTCCAGCCTGTGACCATCGGAATCTCCCCCAGCCTGGATGCCAGAGTCCAACCTCCTTGACTGTATCTAAAGAGGAAAAGCTTTTACCCACCTGTGCTTATGTGGGTTTCAGGGCTGAGTGACTTCTATTTCTACTTGTTTGGGGAAATGGTAGCCAGGACACTCCTTCCTGTTTCTAATGGATATAGTATTATATTGCAGGGTTGTACTGTGATAAAATTCAGAATATCTGGGCATTTGTCTTCCCCTTTTCACAGACTCACAGTTTGCATCAAAGTGAGTCTTTTCATCTATTTGTGTCTCAGTTTACCTATCTGTCAAGTAGGAATAATAACGATCACCTCGTAGTCATTGTTATAGCTCATATAATAATATTATTTATTAAACTCTTGTTACTCTTCAGAAACTGAGATAAATGTTTTCCATCAGTTAAATTAAGTGGCAACCCTGGAAGGTAGATACTGTTATTACTCTCCTCCCCAGGTAATGTGGGAATACATTCAGAATAGATTAGATTTTCAGTTTTCTAT
>NW_007756807.1:0-890 GCF_000696425.1 Galeopterus variegatus | reverse complement strand
TGGTGTACAGATGGGTGTGCTTCAGACCAAGGCAATTGCTGTGGAGGAGGAAGAAGATCTGAACAAACTGTGAAGGTACGGCCCCCAGGGTTTCTGGAAGGTCTACTGGGGCACATGAGAGAAGGGAACAGTGGAGAGTGACCCGATGTTTCTGGTGCAAGGCACCGAGAGGTGGAGTTGGCATCACCTGGGATAAGGAAGACCACGGGAGAGCAGGTTGTGTGTGGGGGGTGTGGTCAGGAGTTCAGTGTTGGGCATGTCGAATTTGGGAAGTCTATTCAACATCCTCGTAGAGATGTCATCCAAGCTGTTGCATACGAGAGTTTGGAGTTTGAGCGAGAGGTCTTGGGTTAGAGGTTTGGATTGGAGACCCATCATCATCTACACTTTATGTAAAGTCAGAACACAGATGACCTGGGTGGAGAAAAGCAGTCATTCGCATCCTTTACAAAATCAAAAGGGCCTGCACTGCGGCATATAAAGGAAAGGCCAAGGCTCCAACTCCTTGTTTTTGCATGGCAGCATGTTCCACTGCTAAAATGTGAAGACTATGTCCAACAGCTCACATGGATTATCTGTCACCCACTAGGGCTCTCAGATTTCAGACTTCACTCACTCTGAGGTGCGTACCACTGGGGGAGTCACGCAAGCCCTCTGTCAGTGGACAGAAGCAGGTCCAAACACACCTTTATAACCCCAGATGGAATCTTGGTGGGATTTCCAAGAACAACCCCACCTACCAGATGGTCCCTCCAATATCTGGGGCCAGCCTTAGAAGGCAGCAGAACTGCTGGTCAGCTCCCATTTGGCTGCACCACCCTGGTCTGCATGAGCGGAGTGACTATGGTATTTCCAGACCAGCAAGGGCACTCACTGCACAACCTGTACTT
>NW_007756806.1:6483-7024 GCF_000696425.1 Galeopterus variegatus | reverse complement strand
GGGATCCATACATCCCCCATCTATCGCCTGCCTGTCATGTACTATCTATTACCTATCATCTTCCTAGCTACCTGTCTATCTAGGAAACCATGAATTCTTGCTGTGCTGTGCCTTACGACAGTAGATTTATTCCTCTATAGTCCTGGAGGTCAGAAGTCTGAGGTGACGGTGTTGCGGGGCTGCGTTTCTCCGGGGGCTCCCAGAGACTGTCGGTGTCCTCACCTGTCCAGCTCCCAGAGGCTGCTGCACGCCTTGGCTCCAGGCCCCTTCCTGCACCTGCAAATCCCATCAGTCCAGCCTCGCTGCCGTCATCACCTCCTACATCAAACCTGGCCCTTGTGAGGACATCGGGCCCACCTGGATAATCGAGGGTCATCCCCACATCTCAGGAAACTTGACTTCATTTCACCTGCGAAGTCCCTTTTGCCATGTAAGACAACATTATTCCCAGGTTCCAAGGCTCAGGGCGTGGGCATCATGGGGACCGTGTTGCAGCCCACACGGCCGTGACCACGTTTGCCAGACCATGAAGCCCAAGAGA
>NW_007756806.1:0-758 GCF_000696425.1 Galeopterus variegatus | reverse complement strand
TGGCATGGATGTTTGGTCCAGTGTCCCCTCTAATCAACAGGATGCTCTGGTGCATGGCTGACGGGGCCCAGGCACAGGCCTGTGTCTTCACCTTCACCTGTGGCCTCCTCCTGTCTTATGTCACCTTCCCTCCTCCTTCACACCTAAGGGACTCAAGTGCCGTAAGAGGGGAGCCCCCATACGTCTGAAACAGGCCCTCAGTCACCACGGCAGATAATGAGAAACGGAGTGTGAGTTCTTGCCAGCACATCGGGTGTTCTGGAAGAGGGGAGAACCCTGCAAATTTGGGTGGGCAGGGAAGGCTGCTTGGAGGAGGTGAGGTTTGACTTTCCTAACTCCAGGCAGGAGGCCAGACAGCTCCAAGCCCTGAGTCTGCGATCCTGGCCTCCCAGGAGGTGCTGGACTTCCAGGGCCCTGAGGAATGGGGGTGAAGGACTGGGATAAGTGGGCTCCATCCCTCCGGAAGATGCTGCCCGACCATTTGGGTCGTTAGCACCTGAAGAGGGTGTAAAAGTGACTTACGAGCCGAAATCGGGTGCACGGGCATAAACACGCCATGGCGCATGATTGATTGGACTGGGTAAATAGCTTTTATAATTGGTACGTTTTTTTATTAAATTTTAAATGCTGCATATTTATGTGAGAGGTAATCATGGGCACGTTGAGACCAGCTTTCTGGTCCTGCCCAGGCCTCACTTGGCCTCCCTGCTGGCAGAGACCCAGGACCGTAAGATGTGTCTCTGCTGGTCAGGCCCCCA
>NW_007756805.1:0-7024 GCF_000696425.1 Galeopterus variegatus | reverse complement strand
AAACGAGTCAGGCAGAGAAAAAGAAATATCACATGTTCTCACTTATTGGTGGGAGCTAAAACTAAATAAATAAATACACAAATAACCTGCAGGTGGGGCAGGGAAGAAGACACAACAGTTACAATTCTTTGAAGTTGATATGACAAGTGAACAGAAAGGAGGTTGATGGGAGGGAGTGGGGAGAGGTTTCGGTAATGGGCCACAATAATCAACCACATTGTATATTGACAAAATAAAATAAATTTTTTTAAAAAATAAAAATTAAATTAAATTTAAA
This sequence comes from Galeopterus variegatus, assembly GCF_000696425.1. Classification (NCBI taxonomy): domain Eukaryota; kingdom Metazoa; phylum Chordata; class Mammalia; order Dermoptera; family Cynocephalidae; genus Galeopterus; species Galeopterus variegatus. The sequence goes on along the minus strand of NW_007756805.1, from coordinate 6,747 downwards.
ATAAGATAATATAGCCAGTTAAAAAAAAGTCTGGGGGGATCATAATACAAGTCAGGGTGGCTCCAGCGAGGATTCTTAAATACCGGTGTAAGCCCGATGCCACAAGATGAGATGAGCCATCCACATCAATACTGCCAACCGATTTCATCATACTAATTGATACCTGCCTTCTGCCCGGGACCTGGCTCTCCCTTAGCCAGCGAGTATCCCGTGACTATCGTAGGGAAGGGAAGATTTATCCACTACGGATGACAGGCTCATAAATACCACAGATGTGTCACCTCCCACCAAAACCACTTAGAGGTTAAGACAGAAGTTTTGTCTGAAGCTTGACTACTTGGGATCCTCCTTTCACAGCTGTGGGACCTCAGGAAGTTGACAATTTCACTGTGCCTCAGTTTCCTCATCCGAGAAAAGGAGCCACCATTCACTGAGGTAATTACTGTTTTTCTGGTGGACTAACATACTCGGATAATAGACCTAGAACACTCACAACAGCCCCTAGCATACAGCAAGCGCTCACTGTATGTCAGCCACTTTTCACTCTCTTCACAGCACCCTGGTGAGGAACGTAATACCCTGTGATTACGTGAACGGTGTCTTCCATTTCCAGAGGAGAATTTTGCAGAAACGGATAAGTTTACTTGCTCAGAGTCACAGACAGTGGCAGACGCAAAAGCCATTCTTTTCTCACTATGCAGTGATGGCCATGCCAGCCAAGCTGTCACCTGCCAAGGCTTGCTACAAAATGAAGAAGTCACATACTCCTGGAGAACCAGAGAGATGTTTGTGGTTATACACACATTTGAAATTTTTTTAAAAAGTGAAATGTAAACATTTCTTGGAGGAGAAAAAATTAAGGGGGCAGACAACAGGTAAACTAAGGCTGAGACACTGGCACCAGGGGCTGTCATGGCTGTCACCTCTGCAGCGGATGGCAGGGCAGGGGGAGCTCAGCCCACGAAGGATTATGCTGTTCCCTGGGACCTGGATTCCCTTGGCTGGCGGTGTGCGCGGCTGGGCCCGCCACTGCAGATGTGCTATCTTCACACTGGTCAGGTCCCGCCAGCAGCTGTCTTTCCTCCTACAGTCACTGGCAGCTGTCTTAGGGGATCACACACGCCACCCATCAGAAGGCATGCAGATTAGACCCGAGCAGGCATCAGCTCAGCCATCTGAACCTGAACGCTGCGGGAAGCACTCTGAAAAGCGGCGTGCTGCTGCGTCTGTCCTCAGTACAGGGGCTGGCTTGATACAGACAGGCTTGTGGTTGGGTGGGCAAGCAAGTGACGATGACATGATCCGAGAAACTGATGAGTCCTGGCTCCTGGCATTTGTCTGACCCTAATGTGGACCATGGTGGGTCTCTGGATGCAGAACATCAGCACCCCTCAGGCTGTGACCCGGTTGGTGGCAAAGCCTGAATTTGTCCCTACATCCTAGGACAGAGAGGAGCTGCAGCAGATTTCACAAGGTCCAGCTTCTACATAGTGACCAGGATGAGGAGGGAGACACAAGAGGCATTCAGCTACGGGAACGTTCGTGTGAGTCCAGGGGAGTATGTCTGAAAGACCCATGCCGCTTATCTGCAACAGCACATTTTAAATTCCAAACTAAGAAAACAAGCACTACATGGGAGAAATAAAAAGAAAACTGAAATATTTAAATAAATTATGTTTAAAGCCTCATGATACAGCGTGCAGCCTCTGAAGCATCGAACACTAGACAACGTTTTCTGTATGTGAGTGAATGGGGGAGTGGACAGGGCTCCAACTGCCTAGTTTATGAAAAACTGTATTTACCATTATCTGGGGGGATCATAATACAAGTCAGGGTGGCTCCAGCGAGGATTCTTAAATACCGGTGTAAGCCCGATGCCACAAGATGAGATGAGCCATCCACATCAATACTGCCAACCGATTTCATCATACTAATTGATACCTGCCTTCTGCCCGGGACCTGGCTCTCCCTTAGCCAGCGAGTATCCCGTGACTATCGTAGGGAAGGGAAGATTTATCCACTACGGATGACAGGCTCATAAATACCACAGATGTGTCACCTCCCACCAAAACCACTTAGAGGTTAAGACAGAAGTTTTGTCTGAAGCTTGACTACTTGGGATCCTCCTTTCACAGCTGTGGGACCTCAGGAAGTTGACAATTTCACTGTGCCTCAGTTTCCTCATCCGAGAAAAGGAGCCACCATTCACTGAGGTAATTACTGTTTTTCTGGTGGACTAACATACTCGGATAATAGACCTAGAACACTCACAACAGCCCCTAGCATACAGCAAGCGCTCACTGTATGTCAGCCACTTTTCACTCTCTTCACAGCACCCTGGTGAGGAACGTAATACCCTGTGATTACGTGAACGGTGTCTTCCATTTCCAGAGGAGAATTTTGCAGAAACGGATAAGTTTACTTGCTCAGAGTCACAGACAGTGGCAGACGCAAAAGCCATTCTTTTCTCACTATGCAGTGATGGCCATGCCAGCCAAGCTGTCACCTGCCAAGGCTTGCTACAAAATGAAGAAGTCACATACTCCTGGAGAACCAGAGAGATGTTTGTGGTTATACACACATTTGAAATTTTTTTAAAAAGTGAAATGTAAACATTTCTTGGAGGAGAAAAAATTAAGGGGGCAGACAACAGGTAAACTAAGGCTGAGACACTGGCACCAGGGGCTGTCATGGCTGTCACCTCTGCAGCGGATGGCAGGGCAGGGGGAGCTCAGCCCACGAAGGATTATGCTGTTCCCTGGGACCTGGATTCCCTTGGCTGGCGGTGTGCGCGGCTGGGCCCGCCACTGCAGATGTGCTATCTTCACACTGGTCAGGTCCCGCCAGCAGCTGTCTTTCCTCCTACAGTCACTGGCAGCTGTCTTAGGGGATCACACACGCCACCCATCAGAAGGCATGCAGATTAGACCCGAGCAGGCATCAGCTCAGCCATCTGAACCTGAACGCTGCGGGAAGCACTCTGAAAAGCGGCGTGCTGCTGCGTCTGTCCTCAGTACAGGGGCTGGCTTGATACAGACAGGCTTGTGGTTGGGTGGGCAAGCAAGTGACGATGACATGATCCGAGAAACTGATGAGTCCTGGCTCCTGGCATTTGTCTGACCCTAATGTGGACCATGGTGGGTCTCTGGATGCAGAACATCAGCACCCCTCAGGCTGTGACCCGGTTGGTGGCAAAGCCTGAATTTGTCCCTACATCCTAGGACAGAGAGGAGCTGCAGCAGATTTCACAAGGTCCAGCTTCTACATAGTGACCAGGATGAGGAGGGAGACACAAGAGGCATTCAGCTACGGGAACGTTCGTGTGAGTCCAGGGGAGTATGTCTGAAAGACCCATGCCGCTTATCTGCAACAGCACATTTTAAATTCCAAACTAAGAAAACAAGCACTACATGGGAGAAATAAAAAGAAAACTGAAATATTTAAATAAATTATGTTTAAAGCCTCATGATACAGCGTGCAGCCTCTGAAGCATCGAACACTAGACAACGTTTTCTGTATGTGAGTGAATGGGGGAGTGGACAGGGCTCCAACTGCCTAGTTTATGAAAAACTGTATTTACCATTATCTGGGGGGATCATAATACAAGTCAGGGTGGCTCCAGCGAGGATTCTTAAATACCGGTGTAAGCCCGATGCCACAAGATGAGATGAGCCATCCACATCAATACTGCCAACCGATTTCATCATACTAATTGATACCTGCCTTCTGCCCGGGACCTGGCTCTCCCTTAGCCAGCGAGTATCCCGTGACTATCGTAGGGAAGGGAAGATTTATCCACTACGGATGACAGGCTCATAAATACCACAGATGTGTCACCTCCCACCAAAACCACTTAGAGGTTAAGACAGAAGTTTTGTCTGAAGCTTGACTACTTGGGATCCTCCTTTCACAGCTGTGGGACCTCAGGAAGTTGACAATTTCACTGTGCCTCAGTTTCCTCATCCGAGAAAAGGAGCCACCATTCACTGAGGTAATTACTGTTTTTCTGGTGGACTAACATACTCGGATAATAGACCTAGAACACTCACAACAGCCCCTAGCATACAGCAAGCGCTCACTGTATGTCAGCCACTTTTCACTCTCTTCACAGCACCCTGGTGAGGAACGTAATACCCTGTGATTACGTGAACGGTGTCTTCCATTTCCAGAGGAGAATTTTGCAGAAACGGATAAGTTTACTTGCTCAGAGTCACAGACAGTGGCAGACGCAAAAGCCATTCTTTTCTCACTATGCAGTGATGGCCATGCCAGCCAAGCTGTCACCTGCCAAGGCTTGCTACAAAATGAAGAAGTCACATACTCCTGGAGAACCAGAGAGATGTTTGTGGTTATACACACATTTGAAATTTTTTTAAAAAGTGAAATGTAAACATTTCTTGGAGGAGAAAAAATTAAGGGGGCAGACAACAGGTAAACTAAGGCTGAGACACTGGCACCAGGGGCTGTCATGGCTGTCACCTCTGCAGCGGATGGCAGGGCAGGGGGAGCTCAGCCCACGAAGGATTATGCTGTTCCCTGGGACCTGGATTCCCTTGGCTGGCGGTGTGCGCGGCTGGGCCCGCCACTGCAGATGTGCTATCTTCACACTGGTCAGGTCCCGCCAGCAGCTGTCTTTCCTCCTACAGTCACTGGCAGCTGTCTTAGGGGATCACACACGCCACCCATCAGAAGGCATGCAGATTAGACCCGAGCAGGCATCAGCTCAGCCATCTGAACCTGAACGCTGCGGGAAGCACTCTGAAAAGCGGCGTGCTGCTGCGTCTGTCCTCAGTACAGGGGCTGGCTTGATACAGACAGGCTTGTGGTTGGGTGGGCAAGCAAGTGACGATGACATGATCCGAGAAACTGATGAGTCCTGGCTCCTGGCATTTGTCTGACCCTAATGTGGACCATGGTGGGTCTCTGGATGCAGAACATCAGCACCCCTCAGGCTGTGACCCGGTTGGTGGCAAAGCCTGAATTTGTCCCTACATCCTAGGACAGAGAGGAGCTGCAGCAGATTTCACAAGGTCCAGCTTCTACATAGTGACCAGGATGAGGAGGGAGACACAAGAGGCATTCAGCTACGGGAACGTTCGTGTGAGTCCAGGGGAGTATGTCTGAAAGACCCATGCCGCTTATCTGCAACAGCACATTTTAAATTCCAAACTAAGAAAACAAGCACTACATGGGAGAAATAAAAAGAAAACTGAAATATTTAAATAAATTATGTTTAAAGCCTCATGATACAGCGTGCAGCCTCTGAAGCATCGAACACTAGACAACGTTTTCTGTATGTGAGTGAATGGGGGAGTGGACAGGGCTCCAACTGCCTAGTTTATGAAAAACTGTATTTACCATTATCTGGGGGGATCATAATACAAGTCAGGGTGGCTCCAGCGAGGATTCTTAAATACCGGTGTAAGCCCGATGCCACAAGATGAGATGAGCCATCCACATCAATACTGCCAACCGATTTCATCATACTAATTGATACCTGCCTTCTGCCCGGGACCTGGCTCTCCCTTAGCCAGCGAGTATCCCGTGACTATCGTAGGGAAGGGAAGATTTATCCACTACGGATGACAGGCTCATAAATACCACAGATGTGTCACCTCCCACCAAAACCACTTAGAGGTTAAGACAGAAGTTTTGTCTGAAGCTTGACTACTTGGGATCCTCCTTTCACAGCTGTGGGACCTCAGGAAGTTGACAATTTCACTGTGCCTCAGTTTCCTCATCCGAGAAAAGGAGCCACCATTCACTGAGGTAATTACTGTTTTTCTGGTGGACTAACATACTCGGATAATAGACCTAGAACACTCACAACAGCCCCTAGCATACAGCAAGCGCTCACTGTATGTCAGCCACTTTTCACTCTCTTCACAGCACCCTGGTGAGGAACGTAATACCCTGTGATTACGTGAACGGTGTCTTCCATTTCCAGAGGAGAATTTTGCAGAAACGGATAAGTTTACTTGCTCAGAGTCACAGACAGTGGCAGACGCAAAAGCCATTCTTTTCTCACTATGCAGTGATGGCCATGCCAGCCAAGCTGTCACCTGCCAAGGCTTGCTACAAAATGAAGAAGTCACATACTCCTCGATGGCTGAGACTTCTTCAAGAAAGTAAGATTGTGTTAAAAGGAAGTCAGACTGTGCTAATCTTGACATCTCATCTCAACTAAAAAATAGGTATTGTCTCCCAGGCACACAATGCTAAGAAACACCCGCTTTCAAGCCTTAACAGGAACCCGCCAGCTCCGGTGAGTTGGTAGACCCAGTCCCTTTCCAAAGCCATTAGGAACTCACACAGGACAGGGGAAGGGGAACGGACTGAAAGATAAAAAAGACCCACTTACAGAACCGCAAAATAAAAATGTGCACGTGTATTTTGCCCCAGGGGCCCCTGCCATGATTTAGGAAACTGAGGCCAGTACAGCCCCATCTTAATGAATGACACTGCGGAGCTCCAACACGCTCAGCTCCGATAGCTCAGGCCCCAGGTCCGCACGGCCCTCTCCACCCCCTTGGAAGACGCCTGACAGATCACAGGTCAGTCCTGGACCACCGGCAGCAAGGTGTCAATGCATGGTCACAGGGGCTTTCTTACTCTTTGGGTCCCTTCTTTAGGACCTGTGCTCAACACAAGACAGACACAGCGCTGGGAGGTCAGGAGGCCTGATGGGCAGGCCCTACACGGCTGGGTCCCGTGTGCCCGCTCCCCCTCGACCTGCTGCACCTGCCC
>NW_007756804.1:0-7024 GCF_000696425.1 Galeopterus variegatus | reverse complement strand
TCCCGCCCGAGGGTTCAGATCCCACATACAGACCGGTTCCCGCTCACTGGCTGAGCAAGGCTCAGGAGCAACACCGAGGGTTGCGATCCCGTTGCCGGACACGGAAAAAGACAAAAAGACAAAAAAAAAAAAGATAGTATGAGTCTTTGCATGGGCTTTTTGAAGTACTCATATATATTCATTAAAATAACTGGGTGGTAGATATTATTTCTATTTTTTTCAGGTGTTTCCAGTGTCCACAGCAGAAGCTGGTACATACTGTATTTGTTGATTGAATTAAAGATTAGAAGACATGCTGAAAAGGTTTAAAAACTTGACTGTGGTCACCCAGACTAGTTCCAGAACTTTTTCCAGCCATTTCACACAGCTTCTCAATAGTTCACACTGATTATCCTGTTTCTTCAGACTTGGTACAATGTCTATGTGTTCCCAGGTAGCTGAATAATAAGGTGAAGTATTAGTTGAGTGCTTTCCAGGTACTTACTCTCTATTGCTTGGACCCTAAATTTTATTTTCGAAACAGTAATATTCTGGACATCCCCAAAGAGGGATATTTTCCAAGATTGTTTTCTGTTATAGCAATTTAAGTTTGGAATGAAATAAACCAGAGAATAAAAGTATACTTCATAGAAAGTAATGTATAAGAAACTCAGTATAGCGAATGGGAAAAATCTAAAGCAGTTGGTTAAGAAGTAGTAAAGTTTTACCTTATTCAGACGCTCTAAGAAAGAGTCTTTTCACTCAGTGGTAATAGTTTTGTTCGTCCTCAGTGCTTCTTATTTAAGTTAATTTATGTTGGGTAAGATGCTATACCTATAATCGGCACCTGGAAAAGCAAATCCTCCTATTCCTAGTATTACCCTCTCTTTCCTTTTAAGGTTCATAGTCTGTGGTGGTTTGAATTGTACCAGAGGCAGCCATAGGGATGGGATGAGCACAGAACTGACTAGAGCGTGTCTCATCTCTCAGAACTCAGAGAGTAGCTCCTGCGGTTAATTAAAGGTGACCTCAGGATTCAGAGGAGCCTGTGCTCTCCCAGACGGCGCAGGCTAAACCTGGGTAGCTGGCAACTGTAAATGCTTCCTTTGTTAGAAATTATTTAGCTTTCTACTCTGTCTTTAGAAAGTGAGTTCACTGAAGGTGAGCTAAGGACAAGGCTCTATAGTGGGGCCTGACTTGCTTTCTTGCCCTGTGTTTGTGGAGTGGTGTGGACAGACAGACTCAGTGAAGATGCAGCCCCCAGGCTGTATTACCTAAAAGGAGTTTCTTCTTCACAGAGAGATTTCTTGTCCAGAAGGAGCTGTGTGATTCTCTGGAGGTTGTTTCCACAGAATGGTGACTGTTAGAACGACCCTCTCATTTCTCTCCTGCCTCAGGAGGGAGGCTCTGAATGGTAAAACATCCTTGAATGGGCAGCACCCCCAGAGAAGTGGTCCTGTATGAGGGCTGCCCCTGTGCTTCTCTCCTTTCCACTACTGGGGGCTGGGGAAGCCTTTGCCATATCCTGGCTTTCAGGACTTGGGGTGGTGGATCGTTGCTGCCTTACAATGCAGATTACCCTAGAATTGAACTCATTTTTAAGAGTATTTAATTTTTTTTTTTTTTTGTCCTTTTTAGAGCGCACTGGCCATCCCTATATAGGATCCGAACCCACGGCGGGAGCGCCGCACTCTCCCGAGTGTGCCACGGGCTCGGCCCAAGAGTATTAAAAATTAAAAACAATTTTATACCTCAAGATATTAAGAGAACAGTTGTAAGCATCTACCAAAAAATGTATTTTAATTTTAGGATTTGAGTGTTTGCTTGTATTTTAAATTGCTTAGATCTTCTCTACAACCTCTCATCCTCTCACCACCATCATCACTTAAAGGTGGAGATTTAATTAAATTTGGACAAGGGATATAAAAACCCACCTGTGTATGAGCACTTATTTTCCAGGACATTATTATAAAATCAGTAGTTTTGAGTCTCTTAGAAAGTTCATTTTTTAAAACGCTGTGCTTCCACCCCCTTTTTTTTAAAAAGGGGAGGTGGGGGTGGGAGAAGAAATGGATAACAATTTATAAAGTTTATATTTTATTTCAGGCTTTATTTAGCAATAGATAACCTAATTTACCATAAAATTTCTTCATTTATGAAGAAACAATTATTTCCAGATTTATTTGATTTTGGAAAAAAATTTTTTTTTTTTTGGTCTTTTGTCTTTTGTCTTTTTCCGTGTCCGGCAACGGATCGCAACCCTTAGTGTTGCCCCCGTACCGGACCGGGGACCGGCAACGAGATCGCTACCCTTGGTGTTGCTCCCACGCCTCGCTCAGCCAGTGAGCGGGAACCGGTCCGTATGTGGGATCCGAACCCTCGGGCGGGAGCGCCGCCGTGCTTCCCAAGCGGCGCACTATCCAGTGCGCCACCGGGCTGGCCCCTGGAAAAAATTTTTTTTTTTTGGTCTTTTGTCTTTTGTCTTTTTCCGTGTCCGGCAACGGATCGCAACCCTTAGTGTTGCCCCCGTACCGGACCGGGGACCGGCAACGAGATCGCTACCCTTGGTGTTGCTCCCACGCCTCGCTCAGCCAGTGAGCGGGAACCGGTCCGTATGTGGGATCCGAACCCTCGGGCGGGAGCGCCGCCGTGCTTCCCAAGCGGCGCACTATCCAGTGCGCCACCAGGCTGGCCCTTGGAAAAATTTTTTTGTTGCTATGTGATTACTGTCCTGTAGCTTTACTGTATCTTAATGACACCTGTGGCAATCTGAATAAGTTTAAAACATAGTTTTTTATCTTTTATCATTTGCTTGTTACATTCAATTTAAACACAGAAACAATGTTAATTCCTACTTATGTTTCACTTTCCGATTTTCTTCAGTGTTCTCAGGAGTTTGTTCAGACCTAGCAGGGGCACAGTAGTTGGCTAAAAAGAGAAAACAGAGGATTCAAATAAATTTCTCTAATAGATTATTTTGGCTTTATTTCATTTAGTATAATTTTGGGCCCCAAGTATCTGCCATTAGCTTTTTAATTTTGCAAGTTTTCTTCCTTTTGTGAGGAGCAGGGATAGTGGGGGTGAGTAGAGGAGAGAAGGAGAGGGCTTGGGAAGGATGTAGCACCAACAAAGGTGAGTGAGTTTGTTCCTGTTATGTTCCTCGTGGGATGGCAAGTTTTACAAATTCTAGTTTCCACTGAGTCATCGGTGAGTTCATTACAGGGACAAAATTCTAGTCTGCTGTCAGATGTTTCTGCTTGGCAGGTTAATGAAGAACCTTTTATATAAAAAAAAAATGCATTTTCTTTCTTTTTTATTTTTTAAGATGATTGGTAATGGGATCTTAACCCTTGACTTGGTGTTGTCAGCACCACACTCTCCCAACTGAGCCACAGGCTGGCCCCCAAAAATGTATTTTCTTTTGGAGGCTGGTCTGTACAGGGATTGAACCCTGGACCTTGGTGTAGCTGTACACGGATCAAACCCTGGACCTTGGTGTTATCAGCATCTATGCTCTAACCAGCTACACTAACTGGCCAGCCCCATATCTTCAATAAGTTTAAATTTTAGCCAAGAAATATCTTTCATGATATTTTTTATGAAAAAGCATAGAACAATTTTTTAGGAAGTTTAATTGCAAGATATGTTAGGTTAAAAGGGAACTTCTTTTAAAGAAACCATTCTTAGATATTGTTTAGCCCTTGTCTGTAAATAGTAGCAGATTATCACATACGGTTTTCAAATTTGGGGAGCATGGGAAACTACTGACTTAACTTGGAATTAATATTTTTGGTAAGAAGGTGAATCCTTAAATAGTCACTTATAGTGAGATGGTTGAGCCCAAGTGCTCTGGAAACATCTGAGTTGGAGACCCTACTGTGTAACTCTGACTGGGTAAGAAGGAATTGTTATTAGGACTTTTTAGCCCACCATAGTCCTTCGAACAAGTGCTTATTAGTAAGTGATAGCTATTTATTATTTTATTGCTTTACTGTGGCTACAGACAGATTTAATTGTTGAATGTATTTCCTAATGGGATGGTAATTATTTTTAAAAATTTGCCAGTTATTTTAAAAGTAAATGTGAGAACTAGCCATCGGTTTTGTCTTGGCCTTTGCATTGAGTCCTTGAGTGTCCTTGTTCAAGTGACAGCTCTGCAGCTCATCCCTAATCTCATACATAAGCTGTTTATCTTAATAAGGTAGTGTTGGCATAAAATGAAATAATATATATAAAAAGCCCCTTGGGGGGAAAAAAGGACCCTGAATGCCAAGCAGTACTTTGTTATTATAAGTGCTACTTCTACCAATGTTTTTCTTCCTTCCTGCCCCCTTAAAGAGAGATTGTCCTTTTTAAGTAGATATATGACAGCTTTGCTTCCTCTCCTAAGTCCAGGATCAAAGGAAAGTTGTAATAAAGGAGAGTCGCTCCCTCCCATTCCTTCCCCCTTTTTGTGGATGTTGTTCTAACTTTTTAAGAGAGATCAGGGCTTGACATTAGTGGGTGAAACCGTGGGGCTCCAAAGACCTGCCTTTCATCTTCGGGTCACCACCTCAGACCATCTTTATAATGGCATAAAGATGCCACTGCTGGGGAATAGTGCACTGCAGATTTAGACCTTGAAGTATTTCTAGAAATCTTAGTCACCTTTGCTGCTCATTGTTTTTTGGAGGCTCATTTCTTTAAAATGACATTTTGAACATTTGGCAGAGGTGTCAATGAATTAGAGTAGTTTTCTCTGCTTTGGGAGTACCTAAACCTCACCAACTTCTTATAAATTGGAAGCCTTGCTCCAAAAAAGAGAGAAGAAAACAAAACTGAGTTTCAGCTGGTTGTTTACTGGCAGGTTTTTTCTAGACATAAACACAGTTGAGTGGAAAGGATAATAGGGATTGGAGCCTGTCTTGCTCCATGAGAGTGAATGAACCAGTGTTAGCCCTAATGCTGGAGGAAAAAAATATCATCCACTTTTTTTTTTTTCCTTTTTAAGCCGGGCAGTCAGTGCAGGCTAACTGATGAAAATTAAAGGTCAATTTCTTGAGTGCCCCACCTTAGTGCATGCCTTGGGCCATGTTAATAATGGCAATCCCATTATTTTCTTGCAGTAGGCAGGAAATGCTGTCTACACCCATTGGATTTGTTTGAGTGGCCCCTGGCTGGAAATGAAGAAAATTTAATTTTCTAATTTGCAGAGAGGAAAAAAAAAAAAAAATCATATAGTGCCACATGGAGGCTGACTCTTGGGCTGGAATAATGAGTGTCATTTAAAAAAAACTTCTTAATTTTGATCAGGACAGTTGGCCCTTATCCACCTTGAAATCATGAAAGGATCCAAGTGCAAGTTTGGAGTGTAGAAAACATTTTTGAATATTGTCATAACTGGCCCAGTTCTGGACTTTTTACCATTTGTTTGCAAACTGCCCAGTTGCTTACATATCCCACTGGCTGTTGGAAACTTGCTTGAAGGAAGTCTTTGTTGTAGTTTTTTTTTAGAAGATTAGTTTGCTTTTCAAAAGCAACGTTCATGTTGAAGAAAGAATATTTCATTAGGGCAATCAATTACTTTGTGGTTTCAGTGACAAGAAGAAAAAATTGGTGTTAATGCTATAGAGAAAAAAACCAGAAAAAATAACATGTGAACCTGTCCTTGCACATCATAATCATACTGCCTTTCAGAGTTACATTTCCTAATCTTATGGCTGACTTGGTTTCTACTACTTCTTTTATGTCCTTTGTTTAAGAATGAGATTTAAAAAAAATTTTTTTTAGCAAGTTGATGTCCCTCTTATATTGTTAGTTTTTTTTTTTTTTTTGAGATTGGCTTTTTTTTTAAGATTTAAAAAAAAAATTTTTTTTAGCAAGTTGATGTCCCTCTTATATTGTTAGTTTTTTTTTTTTTTTTTTGAGATTGGCTTTTTTTTTTAAGATTTAAAAAAAAATTTATTATTATATAGTGTAGTTGATTTTTGTGGCCCTTTACCAATTCCTCACTTTTTAATTGCTTTTTTGATAATGTTACTTGATTTATTGACATTTTCTGTTATAGATCTTCAGTTGCTATATAATTCATTTCAAGACACTCATTATCAGATTTTTCCATGAAATACATAATGAAAAGAGGACCTTAAGTTGAAGGGACTTAATTAAAATCATAGTAGTAGCTAGTGCTAGAAGAAGCAGATGTTCCAGTCTTTGTGTCCAGAGGAGACAAAATAAATCATCTCATTGTAATGGATCTGTGGTTTTTATCTCGCATTAGCACTGTAACTTCAGGTCATATATTTGTTTTGTATTGACTATACACATAGAGCTGTTTAGCTGCTTCCTGAAATGATGTATTGGGAAAACAAGGCATTTCTAACATCTTCATAGGAAGACAGCAGTGAACCAAGGGAGTTCTATGAACATTTTCCTTTTTCTTTGTCTTAATTCCTAAAACCTTTAACAGTTTACCTGTGGTAGGGACCATTTTATCTCTGACATTTTGCTTCTGGTTGTTTTCAATATCAACATTTTCCATAATGTTTATTTTCCCTGTTTATTTGTCACTAAGTGCTTACAAGAAGCAGCAAAGCATAGAATTCTTGACTTTTATAAGAACTGTGGTATTAGTATTATAACTTATGTGTGTTGTTTTATAAAATACATCTTTATGATAGCACAACATATTTGGGAGGGGCATTTTAAAAAGTCGTTTCCTGGGCCGGCCTGGTGGCGCACTGGAGAGTGCGCCGCTTGGGAGCGCGGCGAGGGTTCGGATCCCATGTGGAGACCGGTTCCCGCTCACTGGCTGAGCGCGGTGTGGGTGCGACACCGAGGGTTGCGATCCCGTTGCCGGTCAGTAAAAAAGACAAAAAGGAAAAGAAAAAATCGTTTCCAAATTTATATTTTGCTTAAAAAAAAATGGGGATTTCTAGTGGCCTTTTCCATAGTAGGGGTCCCAGGATCCAAGGACCCTCCTAGTGGTTTTTTTGATATCTCTGAGATTTGATCTTCTCAGGACAGTTGACACTAATCGTGCTCTCCCCCCCCCCCCCCCCCCCCC
>NW_007756803.1:0-7025 GCF_000696425.1 Galeopterus variegatus | reverse complement strand
ATATATATATATATATATATATATTAAAAAGCAATGTATAAAATATGCCTATGGCAACATTTTGTTACTTTCATAGTTAAATAGATTTAACATGGCACAAGGCATAGAAGGAAGATGCTCACAGAACACTCCATATCACACAAAAGAGAACCTTAACCTTCAGAAATCTAGACTACAAAGTCACAGACCAAGCTGCATAATTCTGAGTAAGCATATACAATTAGCCTTCCATATCTATGGCTTCTGCATTCACGGATTCAACAAACCTCAGATAGAAAATTTTTTTTAAATTGTGTCTGTACTGAACGTTTTTCCTTGACATTATTCCCTAAGCAAAACAGTGTAACAACTATTTACATAGTATTTATATTGCATTACATATTAAAATTAATCTAGAGAAGATTTAAAGTATACAGGAGGAGGTGCACAGGTTATACGCAAATACTATGCCACTTTATATCAGGGACTTGAGCATCCGCAGATTTCGGTATCCACAGGGCGATCCTGAAACCAATCCCTCATGGATACCGAGGGATGAGAGTACATGGGTGATCTCTAAGTGACTAAAACAAATACGGAACAGTACTATGTTATTAGCATATTAAGCCAGTAAGAGTCATAATATATATCTAAAACAGAGAACTAAATCAGACAGATATTAACTGGAGAAAGCCTGAATGGCAACATTCTTGAAAAAACTTAGAGCAATGAAAAGACACACAGTGTCAGTCAGCTGAAAATTGTCTGATGCTAGGGAAAATCCCTCATATATTGGAGAAATATAGGTAATCTAGGTGTAACAAAATGAAAAGGATAGTCAATGAAATGTCCACAGTACATGTCATCCAATATGTAATCAAAGATAGAAAAGAACAAATTACAAGTCCAGTGATTTGATGGGACAAAAACTATCAATAAACTACAGCAAAGGTAGGGTCAAGTAGAAGAATTTCTTGTACTCGGAGCTACACATAGTAGCTTAGCTATCACCTTCTAGGGCAGGGGCCTTAAACTGATATCCACTGGAGTCTCTGAAGCCCCCAAATTTCATGCAAATAACTGTGCATGTGTATGAATTTTTCTGAGGATTTGCGAGATTAAGACCCTGAGGAAGTTATTTAACCTCACTGTATACACCTGGCAAAATTGCTTAGCTTCACTTTCCCTCAGTTTCCTAATTATTGTTTTTAAATAATAATAATAATAATAATAATAGTACACATCTTACAGAATTGTTAGGAGGATTAAATAAAATATTTGTAAAGCTGTTAGAAAAATATCAGTGCCAGAGTATGCTCAGTGGTTATTTGTTGAATGAAGGAAAGCTCTCTGTAATGCGAAGTCACTAGAATGTAGGCACTCTGGAGGCCTAGGAAGCCCTACAGAAGACTGAACACCTGGCACCTAGAACAGTGTCTGGCACAGAGGAGATGTTAAATAAATATTGTTGAATTGATAAGAGAATGAGTCCATTAATTAACAAAAATTAAGGACCAGTGCTTTGGAGGTAACTGACTCAGTTATGTTTCTGCCATTCCAAAAAGAGCTCTCCCAACATTCTATTCTACAGACAAAAGGAGGAGAGGGCTCCTGAGGGGTCTTCAATCTCCTCTTCCAGGGCTCTTAATCCTGCTAGGCATCAGCATGACCTAGAAAGCTTCTAAGAATATGGATTCCTGGGCTCAACTCCTGGAGATTCTCAATCAGTATGTTTGGGGTGGGTCTGGGAAACCTATACCTACTTTTTAAATCTCCAGTGAGGATTTTGATACAACCAGGCTTGAGTGATACTTCTGGTGACTATACGTGAAGACATATAACTAGTTTGCCACATTTTAATTTTTGAGAAAAGACATTATCACTATTCAATTTTGCTTAAGTATGTATAAGGATACTTCAAGATATTTGTGCAAAAATGGAATTAAAGGGTAATACGAATTTTCCCATGAACTCTTGGAAGTACTCTCATATATACATTCCAGGAATCCTAGCACAGCAATCAAAAACAGGCCTTCCCACTCAGGAGTCCTGCTATTTAGGACAACTCACCAAGGTCAGCCGACTCTGAGTGAGCAGTCTGTGAATCATCTGATTCCTTTTCATTAAGAGCTCTCAGGTGAGACTCCTTCTGGCATTTTTTTTACTCCTCCCACTTACCAGGGGAATTTTGTGAAATGAGATCAAATGGCATAAGTTTTACCACCTCTGTGTCTTTGACACAAAATAACAACTTTGAAGCATTAATTATGTATGAGGGAGTTAGAGCACAAATTCCTCCACTAAGGGAGATCTGAAGTCACTGTCAATAGCCGGTTCTTACATCCCTCTTTTCTTAGGGATCTGATTGTTTATGAGACACTAATTCTGCCCAAGTAGAATATGTCTCTGCTAAGTGTAAGACAAAGGTGAAACTACTTTCAGGTTAGTTCAGTTACTACCACACTTAAGAGGGGACTTCAGAAAGTTCATGGAAAGATTAGTAGTATCTTTTAATTCTACCCTCATAAATGTGTCTGGTATTACAGGTAACTTTAAAAAGAAACACATCCACACACACACAAGTAATAAATTAAAAACAGACACAGATAATACTTGAAAAGGAAGATGGGTAATGTGAAGAAAATATCTTAGGGTCTCCCCCAAACAAGGACTAAACAATGATTAAAACGTATATGGACAATATTCCTTGAAAAATATGAGATTTAAATATGTGCCTAAAACTACTTAACTTTAAAGTACTCATTAATGAAAATATTTCAAAATAAAAAAACCCAACACAGGAAAATTTTACTAAAATCCACTTAAGAAAACCAAAAATGACTTCTATAGGATTTCATGTGCTATTTTCAGTCTGAAATAAATTTTCATGAACAAGTTATAAACCCTTGAAAATGCATTTTTTAAAATTTAAGTGCTGATATGCCACTATAATTTTATCCACAATTTCTTACACCAAGGGACTATTGCCTTTTATCACAGGTTTATTAAGTTTTACAGCATATGAGCGTGCTATGTGAAGCATAGAATTACATTTTCATTTCCTTCTAAGAGAAATGAGAAAAAATGCTCTAGTACTTACTTTTCTCCATAAAACCTTTCAAAGAATTTTTCTTTCCAAGGTTCTGTTTTCTTTTCCTTCTCAATTTCTTGCCTTATTCGCAATTGCATTTCTGGGGTAAACTCTCCTGGAAAGAAAATGCTAACATATTAAGTAAAAGTAGTCACATCTTTGCCAATTAATAAACATGTAATTTATTTGAGTAAACTTTTATGGATGTTGGAAAGTAAAATGATGAATAATGATAACATTTTTACAGCTTCTCTTTTTATGAACATCACTCAAATAGTCATTTCATTGTTGATGAACTCTAAAATGTATTGCATGCCAAGGGCTGCAAATAAAAGAGTGTATATTCACTGTCCACAAGGAAATCAGTCTGGTGGGAGTAGAGGCACATAGTTGACTATAATATAATGTCAAAGGCCCTGCACAGGCCATGAAATTAAATGTAGTGAAGGCATAGAAGAGAAAGCACTCAATTCTGCCTAAGTCAATTAAGGAGGACCACATGTATGAGCTGATTTAGCTTTTGAAGGATAATCAGGCTTTTATAAAGTGATTAAATCACAAGGCACAGAGACGTGAATATGTATATATATTCTTTTGAGTGGCCAATTATGACTAGAACATAGGATAGAATGAAATGGGAAAGGACAGCTAAGGCCAATTATCCAATGTATGTTCTAAAGAGAGTTCATTTTCCTACAAGAGCTAGAGGGAGGTCCTTGTGGCACTCAGTGGGGAAGGAATGTGGCCAAACAAGCAGCTCACAAAGATGGGTCTGACAAGAGTGAAGAAATCTAAGAGCTCCAGGTAGGCTACTGAACAGCACAGATGAGGGATGGAGATTACAACCGGACCAGGAGCAGCAGGAATGCTGAAGATGAGTCAGGCGTCATTAACAGTTCATGGCCAGATAGGCTGGGGGAAAACTAAGAGGGCCAAAGGTATCACTAAGGTTTTAAACTGGGGAACTGTGAAGACATGGGTCACATTACAGAAAGAAAGAGCAGGAGGAGTAGATGTGAAAGGGAATTTAGGGGGTTGAACATTGGGCATTTTGGTTTTAAGGTGCCTGACATCAGCTAGTGAGACCCAGTAGCATTTGGAAACAGAACACTGGGGATTAGGAAAAGGGGACAAGGGCCACATTTGGAAGTTCTTGGTATACAGGCAATAGTTCAAACTAAGGTGGTGACTGAGGCTGCTTAGAAAATATGTATGGTTAGAAAAGAAAATGCTAGAGACATGAATATTTATCTTCACATAAATGAATAGGCACTCCTGAAGGCAGCTGGGAAAGGGGTTGTCAGAAATGTAGCCACAGGTAACTATTTGAAATATATGATGAATGTCTAAGGTAGATAGTCTCAAATGTGATGGGATAAAAAAGAAATGAGAAATTGGAGGAGGAATATGAAATGTAAGGATTGAAAAGAGGAAACTGGGCTTGGACTTTGCCATTAGCAAGTCATTAGTATTCTCCAGGAGGGACATTTCAGTTGTGTAGAGTGGGTCCACACCTGACCATAACAGTGTGAATGAGTAGGGAGCAAAAATGGGGTAGCACTGGGTAGTTTTTAGTTTTTCAAGAAGCTTGGTGACTAAAGCAAAGATAAGATGAAGTGGTGGCTCCAGGGGAAGGAAGTATTTAAAAGAAGTTTCTTTAGGTTCCAGGATATTCAAGAAAATACGTAATGGATCAAACAATGAAATTAAAATTACCATTCTAAATAAAAACTTGCTATATCAAAAATTTTTATTATGTCCCAGATAAAATCATGCTTTCTTCAAAAATATCGGACATCAAAAATGCCATATATAACAAAAGAATTAGTGAAGTCTACTGAAATGGGATGTAAATTTTTACTAAATTATATTTCAGGGAAAAAAACAAGACTTGGAAATCAAAATTAGGTGCAAAGCTCGGTGTAGTATGCGTACTGCAATGACACATAATAAAAGAAAATAGAAATTTACCTTCTGCCAGCCGCTGTTTCCACCCTTGTGCTGCATATGCAAAGAATTCATTATTTAGAGCTGAAGTACTGAGGCGTAAAATTCCATCACTTCCCATCTAGGAAATAAGCCGACAAAAACAAGACTCCATCAGGAATAATTCAAAGCAAAAGGATGCTGGAAAGAAGTGAAAACTAAGTGGCATTGGGGTGTGTGTGTGAAGGAGAGAGGAGAGAGAGAAAGAAAGTACATGGCAGCAGTAAGGGAAGAGAGAAACCCAACAAAAGCTGAATCTCCTAAGATAAAAATTGCATGCATTCTGCTTACTGATGTAGGGGACGGAAAGAATTAGAGTGTTGTCCTTGATTGGCTTCTTATGTAGTTATGGAGGGAAGATAAAACACATAAAAAGTTAAGTAATGCCAAGCATTAAGTGAGCGGGAATTAAGACATGCAAAAAGTGAAAGCTCAGGGAAGATACTTAGGTGGAAATGTGTGGTTAGGAAGAACTTGAGGCATGAGAGTGGGACTGGTGCAGGGTCACGAAACAGTAGGATTTGGACAGAAGAGCTAGAAATCGGAGCATACAGTATACTGTCAGAGCGTGTGAGCTCTATTGCAGAGGCAGTAGATCATAAACAATCAGTAACTGGATGATTTGTGAAAGTACGAGGATGCTTTAGTCCTGTAGTCAAAGACCAGCAAACTGTAACCCAACTAGATTTTCAAAAATTTCCTCTTACTCCCATTTGCATAATTCATATACGAGTTATCCTAAGTTCTAATTACTATTACCTCAGAAAACACACCCAGATTTCTTTATGTTTTTGTCTGTTTATGACCTTCTCTACACTTCATCTTCACCCACTGAAGAATTTAATTCGAATAATACCTTCATGAATGTGTCAGCTAAACCATCGTGTAGGAGGAAAGGACAATACTGAATCTAAAAGCAAGCATTATACTAACTATTTAAACTGGGTAATGGCCAATGGATCCCAGAAAAGAGAGACATCAAGAACAAATATAAGGTATGCTGATGGCTGACATGACACCTTTAGGAAGGCCACAGACTTGAGATCCCGAGGTGCTGCTTCTAACAAGATATTGGTAATCACACTAAAATATTCTGTACACTTGGAACATTTCAGGTAAGGTTCCACTTATTCATTGATTCATTGTTTACCCACTCTCAGTTATTTCATTTATTCACCATATTCTTACTAAGCCACCTATGTGAACCTACGTGCCTGGCACTTGCACAGGAACTGGCAATACAGTGGCAATAAAGAAAAAAGTCTTTGCCCTCTCATTCTGAATATATTCTACATGGAGCAGATGCTTCTGGTCCATGTACATCCCTTGCACCCACCTGGGTTCAGCATGGCTGTGATCTACAGTTACATCACCAAGCCCATGCCTCAAGATTTGAGTGGATATATGTCCTGGCCTCTGCAATGTGGTTTATTCCCTGAACCAAGGAATGCTATTTGGTGCTGTGTCTTCAATGTTAAATACACGGGTCTGGGAACTAAGAAATGGAACAAATGAACCCTTGCACTACCACTCCCCAGGACCCCCTTGCAGACCATGTGCACCCTGTCCCCACAGCTCTAGCCTCTGCAGGATTAGAAATCCAGGTTCCCGTTGGGAATCATTTTTACTAGGAAAGGGTCTCTCAACTTCTGCAATATAGTTACTTGGCGCCAGATAATTCTTTGTTTTGGGGGCATGCCCTGTGCATTTCAGGGTGTTTAGTAGTATCCTGGCCTCTATCGATCTATACCAGTAGCAACCCTCTTCCAGATGTGACAACTAAAAATGTCTCCAGGAGAACTGATCCCCAAAGGTCCAGAGGGCTTCTTCCCTCCCTGCCTCATACTGTCTAATCCCTGGCTTCTGCTTCCAAACTGCCTGTACCCAAGTTCTTGCTCCAGGGTCTGCTTTGGGAGGGAAGGGGCTAGGGAGGATCCTAAGCTAAGGAGTTTAGGCTTCATCCTCTACA
>NW_007756802.1:852-7025 GCF_000696425.1 Galeopterus variegatus | reverse complement strand
TATTGTATATTTGGAAATTGTTAAAAGAGTAGATTTTCAGTGTTTTCACCACACACTTAGCCCTTCCACAATGTATACATATATGAAAACATCATGTTGTACACCATAATTATAGACAATTTTAACTTGTCAAAAGAAGAAAGAGATACTATTGGCCAAGCATGTGGGAAAGAGATCTGGGCTATCTTGACCAGACTGCAACTCCCAGAGACTTTTTGGTGGCTATTAGAAGGCCTCCAATGTTAGAGGCTGTCACCAGGATCCTCTGAGAATTGGAGGAGATAGGGCCATCAGCTCATATTATCAAGCTTAAGTCTTTATATCTTATTCATGCCAGTGCTATGGCTCTTGTTGCATCATTCCTAACCAGTGAAATATCTCAGATACCATTAATATCACCCATCAAAGAATTATTTCTTTTTTGTTTTTTGACTGGTAAAGGGATCACAACCCTCGACTCAGCCAGTGAGCGCACTGGCCACCCCTATATAGGATCCGAACCCGCGGTCTCGGTGCTCCCAGCACCACACTCTCCAGAGTGAGCCATGGGGCCAGCCCTCAAAGAATTATTTCTAACATCCCTTTTGTTACTAAACCAACTTCAAGTTGTTGATTCAGATTGACATCCACACCTACATCATACTCCTCAAACTGAAGTATTTCCAAGCAAGTTACCATAAATTCCATACATCATGTGGCTCCAATTGAGTGGGTGCCAGAGCAGCAGAGTCTCCCACCTTCCACTGGATGCTGCAGGGTTGGGCTGGGATTGCTCCACAGCCAGTCAATTGGCTGAAGTCCAGAGGCCTTTTCTCAAGTTTCCTGGATTTCATAAATCCCTGGATTTTGCAAGCCCCAGGGAAGGGAGACAGGCTACCCAAAAATTACATTTGTATTCCTTGGCCCAAATAATTATCTGTCCAATCAAAAATTAATTTTATTTCTTAAAAAGTGATGTGACAGTTCTTGTGCCCAAGTGTTATGACACAAACTCATATCCATTACATTTGTTTAATGTCAATATCCCCTCAGTGATGGAGATGCCAGGATTACTCAAAGCCCAAATAACTTGAAAGCAACGAGAGACCCAGAGGGACTACATCCAGCCAACTCTCATAAGAAAGGAGAAAGTCAGCGCAGCCCCGAGCTCAGGCTTGTCTCATCTTTTATTGTAATATCAAGACCTTGGCCATGTACTAGCTGATGTGAACAGGGATAAAGGAGGGGGAGCCCTCAGGGCAGAACCTCCTGAAATTTTATTTGAATAGACTATACTGCATACTCCCTTGAATTCAAGGATGCAGCAGTTTCTAAAAGCTGGTGTTATCTTGAGAAACACTGTGTGCAGCATGTCCTGCATGGGTACCGGTGCCACATGTCTCTTCTGGCTGTGGCCTGAGGTCATGGTCTTCCTCTTAGCAGAACATATCACAAGATGTTAACCCTCTACAGTTTAATATCTATTTCCCTCACTAAACTGTAAGCTGCTTACAGTTACAGTCCTGCTTAAAGGCCAGGACCAAATCTGTTTTGTTCGCCACTGTATTCCACACCATATTGATGATGCTCAATAAATATTTGTGGAAAGAAGGGAACAGGGAGGAAGCAGACGAAGGGAAAGGAGCGAGCAGAGAGAATGAAAGGAAGGAAGGAGAGTGGTAAAATAGCAATGCCAAAACCACGCCCTCCCCCTCTAGTGTGTTTCACTGTCTGCTCTGAGAATTCAAACCCCAGGGCTCCATACACTCTTTCTCCAAAAGGTATGGCCTCAGTAACGTCTGCGAGGTGAGACAAGGCACCAGCATGGAGTAACTTCATATAAGTGTCCTGTCTTCTCAAGCTAAAATAAATTCCTGTGTTTAAAAACATTCAGAGAAAATAATGTGCTTAGACCATAAATCAAGAGCTGACAGCTGCAGGTGCCATGCTCTGCATCAAATGTCCAAGCTGGAAGGGGGCTTTAAGATCTCCTAGGATGATGCTGTCCCTTACAAATAAGAACACTGAGATGCAGGCAGGTTAATATGTCACAACTGGTACAGCCAGTATGATGACTGATGACTTTTGACATCTAGTCTCATTACTTTAAATTAGCCCACCCTCTTCTCACTAGGTGAAGTCCTTGTGATGGGTTTCTTCAGAAAAATAGGAGGAAGGAAAAGGTTAGGAGAAACGGATTTTAGGAATCTGACATGGCAAATACAATGGAATCGTAAAAACTGACTAAAGGGCCTATGGCAGAGTGGAGGTCCCGAAACCCATTGCTACATATCATCTAATGCTCAACAAAATATAAATAAATCATATATCAATAGATAGATGGATAGACAGATAGGTAGGCAGAGAGATACTTCTGATTGAATGTCGGCAGCTGCAAGACGGTGAGAGAATTTTGCCAAAGCCTGGAACATGAATCTAGGAAGGCAAGCAAGCTTGGAAGCCACTGGGTACCCGTGGGTATATACAGATCCTGGGAGTCTGTAGCACTGGGCACAAGGGACTACAAACAAGGACTTGGGCCAGCACACAAAGGGAGGTGACAGTCTGAGATCTAGGAATGGGTACACCACCAACGAAAGGGTAAACTGGGGGGGGGGACTAACAGAGACTGCAAGAAAAATAGTATCTGTCTCTACCTTTATTCCAGAAGTGGGGAATAAAAATGTTTGTCCTGGCAATTTGTGTCTACAGGCTAGTCCTTAAGTGGATCTAAGGCCCACATCTACATTACTTACATGGTCTCTATAAAAACTATAATACTATAAGAATTGTGGTTTCAAGTGATCCCAAATCTATGGTACCCCCAGACACCAGATAAAAGAAGACATAAATCATCCCTGAAGCACACTGACAATTCAGGATTCTAAGAATTCCAAGAAAAATTTCCATCACAGACACACACACACACACACACACAATCACAAAGCACACAGGCCACCATGAATTCAAACCAGCAAAAACAATACATAACATAACTAGACCTGCAAACATTTGAGGTATTTTAATATTCCAGATATTAAAATGACCAGATACGAAATTAAAGATAAGTATTATAATTTATTTAAAGAAACAAAAAGAAAAAACTGAAAAGAAAATAAAGAACAAACTATCAAGATTTGAAATAAGACCAAACTGATCTTTCAGAAATAAAAAATAAAACACTTGAAATTTAAAACTCAATGGAAGAAGTTTGTGGGGAGAAAGGAACAAACAGGTGAAGCACTGGACATTTTTAGGAGAATGAAACTATTCCATATAATACTAGAATGGTGAATATGTGTCATGTATATTTGTCAAAACCCATAGAATGTACATAAAAAGTAAACCCTACCATAAACTATGCACTTTGGTTGATAAACAAATGTACCACACTGATGTGGAATGTTGATAGCTGGGAGGCTGTGAGTGTGTGTGGCAAGAGGTTATGTGGAAACTCTATGTACTTTCCATTCAATTTTTCTATGGACCTAAAACTGCTTTAAAAAATACAGTCTTTCTTTTTTATAAAAGAGAAACCCTGGAGGAAAAAATTTTTTTTTTCCTTTTTGTCTTTTTTCGTGTCCGGCAATGGACCGCAACCCTCAGTGTCACGCCCGTACTGGACTGGGACCGGCAACGGGATCGCAACCCTTGGTGTTGCCCCCGCACCTCGCTCAGCCAGTGAGCGGCCGGTTTGTATGTGGGATCCGAACCCTCGGTGGGAGCGCTGCCGCGCTTCCCAAGCGGCGCACTGTAGCAGTGCACCACCGGGCCGGCCCTGGAGGAAAAATTTAATGGATGAACTAAAAAGCAGATTAGACATAGAATTAATGAACCAGAAGGAAATTATATACAATGCAGCACAAAAGACCAGCACACACACTCACACACACACAGACACACACACACACTTATATTTATATACACACTTTATATATAGAAATAAAGTTCAGAGTTACAGCGAATAGAATGAGAAAGACCAACATATGCCTACTTGGAGTTTCAGAAGGAGCAGAGGAGATCATAGAAAAAGTAATGGAGTGGCAACATTTTAAGAGATTGTGAAAAGAATATTCATAATATTCCATGCACTCTCAAATCAAGAACCAAATAAATTGCAAATAGGATAAATAAATATAAAGGTACACTAAGCACATCATAGTAAAATAAAAGAACACCTAGAATAAAGAGACTATCTTAAGAGCACCTGGAGACAAGACAAATTACCTACAAAGGACATAGTACTAAGACAGATAGCTGACTTTACAAAACCATCAATGGAAGCCACTGTAAAATAATTTCTCCAATGTGCTGAGTGAAAATAAATAAATGCAAACCTAGAATTTTATGGTCAAAAAAACTGCCATTCAAGAATAAAATAAAAATATTTCAGAAGAATAGAGCCTGAGATTCTCAATAAATAGTTCCTAAAGAGTGCATCCAAAAGAAGGAAATTTTTGGAATCCACTAAAGGGCTAAAAATTAAATAAATAAATTAAATAAATAAATAAATAAAATAAATAAATTAAATAATTAAATAAATAAATAAATAAATAAATAAATGAAGGAAAATCATTCCCAAAGGAAATCTGAGACACAAGAAGAAATATTTAAAAAAACAAAATGATAATTACATAGGCAACTCTAAACTAGCATTGACAAATTAAAATAATATCAACAATAATATATAATTTGTGGACTTAAAAAAGATGGAGTTAAAATACCAGTAAAAGAAAAAAAATCATTAACTCAGAAAGGAAGATTAATGTGGTTTTCAAATTGTTAAGGTCCATTTATTGTTCTGAAGGAGAAAAAAACATATTTACTAACATACATAATTTTATTAAAATTGGTTAAAATTCCAAGGGTAGTTACTAAAATTACAGAGAATCACTAAAGCCAGAGTTGTTTTCTAAAAGCCTCATGCAAGAAATTATATTTATATAACATATACATATATACATAAGAAATGAAGCTAGACATAACTTCAGGTAAGAAAACGATTTAAAAGACAATAATAACAATAACACCTTTATTTCAATAACTGTGAAAATGTAGACAAAATGAAAAACTTCCTAGAAAAAGGCCACTTACGAAAATGGGAAACCCGAACAGCCCCCTAATACTAACGTTGAATCAGTAGTTGAAATCTTCCCGAGGACGTCATCAAGATGGCAGAGTAGATGGTCCCCAGCATCACTCACCCCGACAACTGACCAATTTACAAATACTAAAAAGCAAAGACTGCCAACCTGGGGCCACTGGAGCTCGGGGGCAGAGGAAGAGAGAGCCGCGGAGTTTGTGAAGGCGGGAAGAGCAGCAGCGAGAGAAAGAAGAATCTTCTTTCCAGCCCCGGCCACTTCAGAGCCAGCCCGTGAGAGGCGGGAAGAGGTAGCAGCACATGGAGCAGGAGCCAGCAAAAGTCTCGCCTGAGCCCTTGCGTGAAGCTGCCCGGGGTCTGCAGATGAGAAGACGGTCTCAGAGTGCACCATACCAGCTGCCAGGCCAGTGAGGCTACCGACAGGGTTCCCACGGACCCACACAGGAAGGAGGAGCCAAAGCCAGCCCAAGAAAGGAGCCACCCAGAGGCCGTTGAATCATTGAGGGACCCATACCCAGCCCACCCCATAGGAAGCACTTAGAGTGCGGGAGGGAGACTGGCCCACCAGGAGAACATCAGGGTACAGAATGGACAGCGGATCTGCCTTCTGATTGGCAAAGGCCCACTCAGCAGAGACTGGTCAGGGTAATAGAACCGCAGAGGGTGTAGTTTGCTGGAAAGACTGAGTTCCAGGCCAGAATTTCCATACAGCCCAGGTGTATCTGAATTCCTAAGACCCAGAAATGATTAAAAGATCAACAGTTAAAATCCAGTCCACACAAAAAGCCCTACCCAGAGAAAAGCAGCAATTTAGTGCAACCACAGAGCTCAAGTGCTGGTCCCCACAGGAAGTTTCCCCAATTTTGGAATTACCAAAACCACAGACCAAAGACAAAGCTCCGATATTAACCAGTAAAGGTCTAACACCATCATAAACACCTGTAAAACCTAGAAGAGGTAACAGTCTCCTCAAATGCCCAGGCGTCAACATAAAGACACAAAGATCTAGAAAGAACAGGGAAACATGACACTAGCAAAGGAAACAAATGAAGCACCAACACTGGACCCAGAGGAGCACCAGATTTATGAAATG
>NW_007756802.1:0-575 GCF_000696425.1 Galeopterus variegatus | reverse complement strand
AGCAAAGGAAACAAATGAAGCACCAACACTGGACCCAGAGGAGCACCAGATTTATGAAATGTCTGATAGAGAATTCTGACTAACCCTCCTAAGAATGCTCAGGGAGTCCCAAGAAAATACAAATGGAAAATTAAATGACATCTGGAAAACAATCCAGGAGCAGCGAGAAACTTGACAAAAGAAAATTCTAGAAAGAAAGAATACATCATCTGAACTGAAAAACTTGACACGGATGTGTACATACAAAAAAATCTTCCTGTGGTACGCTTAAGGTTTTCATGACAAACATGAGTACAATGAGCCTAATTGACAAATATGTTGACTCTAGCAAAGACGCCTAAGATACCTTCTCTAGTTCAGGAACTGAGACCCGGTCACACACGTGGGCAGCCCTGGGGCCACAGGTGAAGGATGGTGTGTGACTCACCTGGGAAAGCCAAGGAGTATTTGAAAGATGACAGTTTGTCCTGGCTGGTAAGGAAAAGATTCATTCATTAGATTACTCAATACAGAACTACAGTTTATCAGACAGTTAAATACACAGAATGTGCATGTGCATGTGTGTGTGTGTGTGT
>NW_007756801.1:5310-7025 GCF_000696425.1 Galeopterus variegatus | reverse complement strand
CATGATAATAACACAGAATAATAACAGCATATCCATGTTCTTATCCTCTAATAAAATGAGAACCCTCATGGAAAGGGGCTGAGCCATGCAGCACAGAGGCCCGTGACCACCCTGCAGCTCACTTCTCAGGCTTCAGGTTTTAATTTCACTGAAGCTGGCAAGATTGCCTGCCCTCACAGATTAGAGGTCCCTTGTTTTAGGTTGTCNAATATGAAAGAACATTGTAAGGGGAGCAGAGAGTGTAAAAACCATTGAGGGAGGCATGCTGAGAAGGAAAGAGCTGAGCTTGAGAGAGATGAGTGTCCCTGCTGGAACCCAAAACCTATTGGCCTTACCTCATCCAGTTGGCCCGAGATTTGTCCTTTCCATCCACATACTCATAGCAGTTTCTCCCCTTGGTGATCTGAGTTTCAGAAAAATAAGTTAGTCTTTTGGGGGGTTGAGGGGCGGATAATAATCAGAAGAATTATTTTATTCTACTGTCCTCCATGCATTTGAGCCTGCATGGATTCAGCCGCCAATGGTGACACATGCTGTGCTCCTCGGCATCATCCACACGTCTGAGTTGATTTGTCCAGTCAGAGCTGAGGCCCCACAGGGAGAATGCACTTTTTTGTCTCTCTGCCACTTTTCTCCCACTCACCCTCTGACCTTTAAATAGGAGTTCCATGTTCACGCAAAGACCACTGAGTACACAGAGCTAACCATGTTGTCACTATCCATGTTCTAGCATGTAGAAGGGGGTGTCCCACCAAAGGCACAGAAGGGATATAGGAAGCCAGAAGATGGGGTAAGATTGGCCCTTCTCACCTGCCAGGAGTATCCACTGTTGGCTGCCTCTTCATCTTTTGTGATCCGGCCCTCATAGGGGCCGAAGTGCAGACCCAACGGCAAATCAGATGCCTCATTCCATACTCCAAGCCCGGCCTCAGGGATGCCCGATGGCCCGATTCTCAGCCCAGGGGGCAAAGTGAGGGCTGAACGGTTGGGATGCCCCTTGGCTACTGCATTGTCTTTTACAAATGTAGGGGGTCCATGAGCCGGACAGCTGTCGATGAAGATCTCCTGGCATTTCTCACAATCTGGAGGCGAGAGCAGCAGGGATTAGGAAAAGTATAGTGCGTGTTCCTGGATATGAAGAGCTTCAGAAAGAGCCCAGCACTTACGTAATTTAGCCTCAGTCCTGTACTCCAAGCCACCAGAGTAAAGGAATGACTTGGGGTCAAACGACAAGATGAAATTATTGTACCAGGACATGGCCTTCTCCATGAGTGGGCCAAAAGGGTCACTTACACAGGATGTCATCATCCTGAGGCTCATCGACCTCTTCGTATGTACAATCCTTTCTTTCTCGCAGGCAGTACGTCTTCGTTTCAGTTTCTTCTGTTCTGAGTTCTAAGTTGGAGAAGAGTAGGTGAGTGAGTTAGGAGTCTGGGGTGTTTGTACCTGTTTCATCAGAAAATGTGAAATCTCCTACCATCAAATTATCGTGTATCCTTCTACATACTCTGGCTCCCCACCCCTTCACTACCTCTTAACTATTATTTCAGAGAGACTAAGACTCCACACCCACAGTGACTACAGATGCATCATTCAATTTTAGTTTCTGGATTCCCAGGATCAGGTTTAACCTCCCAAACTTTCTACTCACAAGACAGTTAATTCATGCATTTATTTATTCACAAAATATTTGTTGAGGGTGCATTACATATTAG
>NW_007756801.1:3162-4346 GCF_000696425.1 Galeopterus variegatus | reverse complement strand
TTTCTTTCTCGCAGGCTATACGTCTTCAATTCAATTTCCTCTCTCCTGAGTTCTAAGTTGGAGAACAGTAGGTGAGTGAAGTTAGGAGTCTGGGGTGTTTGTACCTGTTTCATCAGAAAATGTGAAATCTGCTACCATCAAATTATCTCCTATCCTTCTACATACTCTGGCTCCCAACCCCTTCAGTACCTCTTAACTATTATTTCAGAGAGACTAAGACTCCACACCCACAGTGACTACAGATGCATAATTCAATTTTAGTTTCTGGATTCCCAGGATCAGGTTTAACCTCCCAAACTTTCTGCCCACAAGACAATTAATTCATGCATTTATTTATTCACAAAACA
Source organism: Galeopterus variegatus (assembly GCF_000696425.1). NCBI lineage: Eukaryota > Metazoa > Chordata > Mammalia > Dermoptera > Cynocephalidae > Galeopterus > Galeopterus variegatus. The sequence goes on along the minus strand of NW_007756801.1, from coordinate 3,999 downwards.
TTTGTTGAGAGTGCATTACATATTAGGCAGTGAACAAAGGCATGGATATACAATAAGAAAACGTGGTCTCTGTTATCACAGACGGATTTATTGGACACCTTGCATGTATCAATTCTTTTATATTTAATTTAATGCTTTTAAGCAATATATGAGCTATATGTCTTTATCTTCATTTTACAGATTAGCATTAAGGAGTGCAGAGGTTTTATAATGTCTGCCCAAGGCCCTAATGATTGTGCGTGAGTTATAACCCAAGTGTGTGACCTCAGAGTTGGTGTTTGTTCTTACATGTTATTCAATACAGCATCTAACTTCTGGTCTCTGCTTAGTCCAGGTTAAGCCCAGGCATATCAAAAGTCTACCCCACATATCTAGACCATACTCATCAACCTTTCTAAAGGACCTAGAGGGACTAAAGTCCCCAAATTATTTTCCCTTACCCAATTTTTCTCTAGAACACTGTCCGGAGGTACTTGCTTCTGCAGGAGGGGACACTCATTTCTGGGCCTTCTCTGAGTCACTTGCGTTTAGTGAAACTGTTGTTGCTGACAATTTCTTCAATCTAGATTCATTACTTAATGGTGCCCTGGACATTCCCTTTAATGTGAGAGTCACATATTAAAAGACAACATACATTTCCTGAGTTCCTTAGGGCTTGCAACCTGTTTTCACATATATGACTTTAGTTAATGGTTCAACAATCCCTGGAAAAACCTGGAGTGTCTGAATACCAGAGAGAAAGGGAAGGGCGTGAGGGGGTAGTGAATCCAGGACCAGAGCTCATGTCTTAAGGCCCTTTTCCTTCAACTTTCTAAATATAAGTGAGAGTGAGGGAGG
>NW_007756801.1:1418-2677 GCF_000696425.1 Galeopterus variegatus | reverse complement strand
TCTGGAAAATGAACAGTGAGTTTGGGAAGAGAAGGAACAGTTGGCATAAGTGTATCTAGACAACTAAGAAAGTGATGCTAAGAGTTGCAAACTGCCATATCCTGGAAGGAATATTTCACTTTGGAATTGAACTAACTGGTTCCTGTACCACTTCTGCTTAAGTAAGGGTGTACCGTTAGCTAATTCTATTCAGCTTCCCAATCCATAAATTGACATCTATTCTAATTCTTAATGGTATAGTGAACATGAAATGCAATAATGTTCATCAAGTGTTTTGTGAGGCATTAAATACAGTACAAACATGAGATTAATAATTTCTCTTATAGTCCTGACATTGATTTACCTCCTCAATCATCTCTACAGTTGAAATCTAATTCAAAGATATTATCTTCAGCATTACTTGACCCTGTTACATCTATTTTAATTTGTAAAATTTGGCATCATTTAGAAAACAATCAGGGGGCCCTCAGGGGCTCTGAGCTGGGCGTGGGACTCCTGAGAAAAATCAGGTATGGACCATGCTCTCAAAGAGCTCACAATACAGAGGCAGCAGGCTAAATAAATGATTTGAAACAGCATGAGATCTGCTTAATTAGGGCCCAGAGGAATGAGCAGTTACTTCTTCCTACAGGGAGGAGCGTTTAAAATCAGTACCAGGATACATTTCTACTGGATAGTGTAAAATACATGAAGTGCTAAGTCATTTTCCTGTCTCTTGTTTCTCAGTCAAACCTCAGACCTCTGTCATATCTCAGTCAAACCTCAAACTTCTCAGGGATAGGAGCAGCTTTCTCACATCTGAATGGGTCCCTTATGAGAGAGCAGGAACTATCTCCGTCTTCATCTGGGACGGTGCACAGTATAAAGTGACTGTGTATTTGCAAGCTTCCCTTAGCATATCTCTCACTTAGCACAGCAGAGAAGAATTAGGTTGAAATAATCAGTCAGATGAATGATGCAGAGGTGTACGGATAAGGCAGCATGAACTTTATAAAACATGAAAGTTTGAATGAGCTTGTAAGTACTTTAGAGAATGGAGTATTGGATTAGACTGAACCACTACTCACTGTGATCTCAGGCATAATCAAACATTTCTGTACCTCAGTTTTCTCATCCACAAAATGCTTATGCTTATAGTACCAACTTCACAGGATTGTCGTGAGGGTTTGAGTGAGTTTATTCATATAAAATGCTCAACATAACGTCTGAAATATCGCAAAATTAAACAAGTGGTAGTGGTTATTGTTGCTCTTGTTAAC
>NW_007756801.1:0-536 GCF_000696425.1 Galeopterus variegatus | reverse complement strand
AAGCATAAGTGACAAAAGCAAAAATAGACAGAGGACTGCATAAAACTTAAAAACTTCTGAGTACCAAAGGAGACAATCAATGGAGTGAAAAGGTGACCTACAGAAAGAGAGAAAATATTTACAATCCATATATCTGATAAGGCCTTAATACCTAGAATATATAAAGAGCTCCTACAACTCAACAACAAAAACACAACCCAGTTAAAAACTGGGTGCTATGACTGGACTTTTTTCCTCCAAAATTCGTATGTTGAAACCCTAATTCCTGGTGTAATAATATTTGGAGGTGGAGCTTTGGGGAAGTAATTAGGGTTAGATGAGTTCATGAGGGTGCGGCCCTCGTGACGGGATTAGTGCTTTTATAAGGAGAGGAAGAGAGAGATTCCCCCCAAGAGGTGGAAGCACCCTAAATATCCATCGACAAATGAATGGATAAAGAAAATGTGGTATAAAAATACAATGGAATATTATTTAGCCTTATAAAATAAAGAAACCCTGTCACATGCTACCACATGGATAAATCTTGAAGACATTTT
>NW_007756800.1:5767-7026 GCF_000696425.1 Galeopterus variegatus | reverse complement strand
ATTCACAGTTCTTTTAAAATAATTTATTCAGAAATATTTCAAGCATGTTCAAAATATAAAGGTCAGCAAGCACCAACATAAAAACCACTCCAATTTTAATGTTATGTTTCATGGTTTCAAATTTTACATAAGTAATATCCTACAGTGCAGAATATAAGGGGATTATGTTGTAAATATCATAAAATATGATCTCTGCACTGATGTTCTTCTGCTGCAGTTGGGGAGAAACATGCAAAAAAGGAAGTATGATTCATTATTATAGAAGGACAGCATAATATTAGAAAGATGCACTAAGTATAGAGGTGATCCCGAGTAGAAAACGATCAACTCTCCTCCACTGGCACTGATCAGTAGAGGTTAAAGGATAGTTAAAAAGCTAGGTGTTAGGGCTGGCCTGGTGGTGCACTCGGTAGAGTGCGGCGCTTGGCGGTGCTCCCGCAGAGGGTTTGGATCCCATATAGAGACCAGTCCGCTCACTGGTTGAGCACCATGCGGGCACGACACCAAGGGTTGCGATCCCATTGCCGGTCACGAAAAAAGACAAAAAAAGAAAAAAGAAAAAAAAGCTAGGTGTTAAAAGATATATAAAAAGTCACTAAATGAAAGAAAGAGGAAGGGGATCTAGGCATTTTAGAAAGAATAGCATTGCAAATTCTGGTTTGAGAAGCAGTATGCATAAACTATGTAGAACCACATGTAGTTCAAAATGATTGAACCATCAAGCATCTGAGGTGCTGCGGTGACAGATGAATTTGAACATGCGAGGGAGGGGCTATTCCCTTTCTTATAGTTATGATTACTAAAGTATGTTTGAACTTTATCTCACAGTGGGGAACTCAAATACTTTTAAGCAGAGGAGTGAGTACACGATCATATTCAATTTTAGAAAGATCATTCTGATAACTTGTTGACAATGATAAAACTAGAAATAGGCCAACCAGGCAGGAGACTATCACAGTATATTAAATGAGTTCAAATTTTTTGTTCTAATTCAGAAAACAATGCACAGAGGAAGAAACAGATTTTAAAGATGTCAGGGAAGTGGATTTGAAACCTTATTAACAGGTTTCTGTCTTAGAAGGTAGGGAAGCTTGTGTGGTCACTTGCTAGAAGAGGAAAAAATAGCAGTGAAGCAGGGTTGGGAAGAAAATGAACATTGGGCAAAGGGGTGATAATAAATGAAGTTTGGATATGTCGTACTTAAGAGAACTATGGGACATTCAGTTGGAGAAGTTTATAGAGATTTAGGATATGTGGAT
>NW_007756800.1:3355-3737 GCF_000696425.1 Galeopterus variegatus | reverse complement strand
TTCAATTTTTATTTATTTTTTATTTATTTTGATTTATAAAGAAAACAAAACTTATTGCTTAAGTTTCAGAGGCTGAAATGTCCAACAGTCCAGGGAACACAACTGGTGAGGGTTTTGGAGGTGGCAACAGTGACCCAGGGGTCTCACATGGTGGAAAATGGTGGAACAGAGACAGACTAACTTCTCAAATTCTCTTCTTTTAAAGACCTCAGAACAGTGCACCTGACCACCATTATTAATCCATTCACTATGGCATTGTCCTACAATCTGATCACCTCTTCAAGGCCCTACCTCTCAATTACCATAATAGGCTCTCCTACTCTCAACAGTTATAGCAGGAATTAAGCTTCTAATATACAAAATTTGGAGGATGCAATTCAAT
>NW_007756800.1:0-210 GCF_000696425.1 Galeopterus variegatus | reverse complement strand
TAAAGAAGAAATATACTTACATTTAAATAGGCCATGTATTCATTTTAATCCAATAAAAAAATTCCTTAAGAATAATGACAAAAGGAAACTGAGTAGGTACATTATCCTTTGTAGTGTTAAGGCATTTCTTCTGGATATCTAAACACTTTAAGATAAATCCAGTTAAATGCCCCAAAACTATGCATTATAGCCAAGCAACAAAAATCTACA
>NW_007756799.1:6586-7027 GCF_000696425.1 Galeopterus variegatus | reverse complement strand
TGGCTCCCCACCTTCCCACAAGATGTTGGGCACCACCACATTATACTGAAGACACATCTGTTGTCTCACCTGGGAAACACCGAGGGATGCCCAAGTCATGCCTTTGACTACCTAAGATATTTCTGAGATGTGTCTAGGTTCTGCCAGCGTGATCCTTGAGGACCAAGCCCCTCACCCCGTCCCAGCCCCACACTCACACGTCACTCTTGGTGGTATAGACACTGTAGTTCAGAGACTCGATGGCCATCCAGCGCACTGGGAGACGCCCCTGGGAGAGAACGAGTTTGAGGAGTTGGGTGTGGAGGAAGGGCCTATTTGGGGGCTCTGGGGGGCAGGGCCAAGCACGGGCCCTGTGGAGGTGTTGAGTGAGACTTACCATTGTCTTCTTCACATAAACCTCCTCCCCCCGAGAAAGCCCAAAGTCTGCGATCTTGGAGGCCA
>NW_007756799.1:0-1806 GCF_000696425.1 Galeopterus variegatus | reverse complement strand
AAACGAGGTGGGATGTGACAAGATGGGGTGATACTGGGTCCCTGAAGAAGAGTCACACCCCTCTGCCACCTCCCCTCTGAGAACTGGCCTGAGGGTTGGAGGGGCGTGAACTCCAGGAGGACAGAAAACCTAGTCAGGTTTACAGGAAGCCAGGAAGAGTGGTAGTTCGGCTTCAGTTCTCAAAAGGCGCTAGTGAGGCCGCAGCCCTAGCACAATTCTAGAGTGGTGGAAACAGCTGTAGGAGGGGTCATTGCCCCCTGCAGGGTAAAGGGAAGCACCCCAGAGGAGGCTCTAGGATTGGCAAAGATAAAGGTTGGGATGAGGAGCTCACAGCATGAGTGGCCCGTTGGCAGGAGGCGACAGTAAGGCCGAGGACATCAGCCACAGATGCATGTGGATGGAGGCTGGCTCCCAAGTCGGGAGGGCCTGCAAGGACAGAGGCCAGCACGGACCCCAGGTGCCCCTCCATGATATCACTGTGCTGCCCAGGCTTAGATCACCCCTAGGGAGAAGGACAAGGGGTGGGGAGAATGCTGAACTGACCGAGTACAAACCTGGAATTGGCCATGGTGAAATATAGACATGACTGAGTTATTCTGAACTGGGAATGTTAATATTTCACCACTAATATAAATGGGCTCACAAGCTGAGTTCAGTTCTAGAGAAACAGAGAAAATTACATTTTGCACCCTTGAGTATTGTTGAGTGTAGTCTTATACCTGCGACATAAATACACATACATGCACGTAGCATGCAAGTACTTGTGTGTATGTGGGTAGAAACATACACACGCAAGGGACTGCGCACATGCACCCTGGGATGGGTACGGACACTGACCGATCCTGACTGGTAGGTGAAGGTGCGTCTCCGATGCAGGCAGCTTCTGCGGATGCACACCAGGGTTAAGAGGGCGGCCAGGATGGTGAGGCACGTGGCAGATGCAGAGCCCACCACAGCCAGGATCAGCTGCTGATCCAGGCCCTCTTCAGCCGCCCGACTCTCTTGGACTGGGCCCACGCTCTGCAGCCCTGGGCACAACAAGAGTGGCAGATCATGGGGATGCCTGGGTTTGGGAACCCAGAGGCCACCGTGGGGTCACACAGAGGGAGAGGTCAGAGATCCAGGTATGGACATAGGGAGGTCACTCGGGCTGCATGAAGGAAGGCACCAGGGGTGTCATGGGGAGCAACATGATTTTCCTAGCCCTAGGACAATGGATCATGAGAAGGGAAGGGTCAGAGTCCTAGGGCTTGTGTCATTTGTTGGAGGGGCCTGGGATGCCCTAGCTCTAAGGCAGGGGGTGACATGGAGGGGGAGTGCACTGAGACCAACCTCAGGGCCCAGGAGTCCCACGGGCCCTGCTCTCACCGTTGCCCAGGGTGGACTGTTCTACTGTGTTGCTCCAGTCACCGAGACCCTGGATGCTGGCCCGCACACGGAAGAGGTAGCGTGTGCTGGCATTGAGGCCACGGACGATGGTGCTTGTCTCCTCGGGCCTGTCCACGTCCATCCACAGTGGGTCTCCTGAGCCCCCAGCCACCTGCACCTCCACGATGTACTTGGATATAGGCCCAGATGGCGCCTCTGGGCGCTGCCACATCAGCTGAATTTCAGAGTCTGAGAGGGCCTGGGCATGGAGGTTTCGGGGGGCTGGAGGCCCTGGGGAGATGGGGGTGGGAAGGCAGGGCTCAGATAGGACCAGGCTATGCAGCTCTGGAGTCAGACACATCTCTAGCTGCATCATGTGCTCTGGACACCCCAGAATGGGAGGCACCCTGCCACCCACTTCTTCCCCTCCAGGCTGAA
>NW_007756798.1:6802-7027 GCF_000696425.1 Galeopterus variegatus | reverse complement strand
AGGCACCTGGGCTGCAGATGGCCAAAGCTTCCACCTTCAGACCCTTACTGGTTGTCTGTGTGTTTGTTTTTGTTGGTGGGTGGGTTTTTGTTGTTGCTTTTGGTTTTGCCTGCTAAGGCAGCTCAGCTTCTTCCAAAGCTCTCTGGGTTTTGTCGTGTGAGAATAAGCTAGAACATTTAGTATCTCGGTTACTCAGTGTCCAGTTGGTGCCAGAGGCCATTCTCT
>NW_007756798.1:0-4537 GCF_000696425.1 Galeopterus variegatus | reverse complement strand
CCTCTTTCTTGCCCAGTAGCAACCCTTGACCAAAATACAGGATGGGCCCCTTCTCCGTCCCTCTCCCTGAGCCGACTCCCCTGCCAAGATCACAATTGTGTAGGTGCTTGGTGGGAGGAGTGTCAGCGGAGCCCTGGGTGAGCCTCCCCGGAGCTCCGTCCCTTGAGGAAGGTCTTTGCTCCTGCGAGTGACTCGGAAACTGGGGCAGTTCTGTCTTGGGATTCACTTGATTTGTTTCATGTTCCTTTCCTGTCGATTTTTTATTGGGCATTTTCTGATTAGAAAGCTATTATGTGCGTAGCAGGCTTAGGAAGAGTCCAGCGTGGTGTTTGGTGCTGGGTGGGGCTGGATCGGGCCCCTGTCCCGTGGCTGTGCTGCCCTGGAGAAGGCACCGTACGCACACCTAGGCTGTGGGGACTCGAGGACACCCCATCCTCAGTGCTCAGAACTGGGCCTGGCATTGTTTAGTCAACAGTAACAGAAATGGTGCTGTTTTTAATGCCTCTATTATTATCTGTGCTGCCCTGGAGAAGGCACCGTACGCACACCTAGGCTGTGGGGACTCGAGGACACCCCGTCCTCAGTGCTCAGAACTGGGCCTGGCATTGTTTAGTCAACAGTAACAGAAATGGTGCTGTTTTTAATGCCTCTATTATTACTTTAAGATATCTACTACTGATAAAAATAGTAAAAATAGGGTTATTTATAACCCCCAGCCAAGGGAATGTCCTGTTCTTTACCGTTTTGTACAGGCCCTTCCTTACGCACTATTCTCAGCGTGGGGCTAGCTGAAGGACTCTGCCTAAGAATGATGAATGGGCACTTTGGGGCAGCATTCCAATTTAAATTAGAGGAACTTCTTCACAACTCATTCTTGGGTTGATTTTTTTGTTTTTTTTTTTAAGTCATTGTGCCAGTTCATTTTAATTCAGATTTCAGGAGAAGGGCACAGAAGTCATACATGTATAGTCTTAGCAGCATGCAATCTGTTACTATAATGAGCCACCACGTGCCCTTGGCTGTGTGGCCCCGCAGTCTGTGCCCCGGCTGCCCACCCAGGCGTGGGGCTGCTCGCACAGGCGTCAGCACTCTCCATCATGGTAGGGGTCTCTGTGATTCTTGCAGAGCAGAAGACGTTTGTCAGCGCCGCCTCCTCTTCTGCTTTTCACACTCTGAAGAATAGAAGGACTGAATTACCAGGCCTTGTAGTAGTTGAGGTTGCCTGGCAACAGATAATCTGGACAGATCCAAATTAAACTGGTATTTACTGGGCCTATAAAGACACTCACCCATGTGCTCTGTCATTTAATTCTCAGGTCAGCCTCACGTAGAACCATCTACCCACACCCCCATTTTACAGCTGGGATTGAAGGTCAAGGTGAACACACCTGTTGGTAGAAACTGAGGAGGTGGGTCCCGTGTAGAGCTGGGACTTGAGCTGGTGTCCATCTGTGCCAGAGCTTCAGCAAGGGGTGACTGTTCTGCACAAGCCCTTGTGATTCAACAGATGCATCACGTTTTACACGTTTGGAACTGTAGAGGTGATACTTGCTGTGCCTTGCAATGTAGGGTCATTGTTGCAGGCGTCCCTTTGTTTAATTTGCACAGAGCTGGTGCAGTTCGTGTTTTCCGTCTCTGCCTATGCCATAGCCTAGCAAGGGTCACTTGCTGATCCCTGGTCTGAGCGACGTAACTTCAATGCCACCTCCTTCCAGGCAGGGCCACTGACAGAGCCTTTGGGTGTGTGCCCCCCTGGCACTCCCTGAGTGGGTAGGTGGCGTGGGCAGCAGGAGCACAAGGCTTCAAGGTCAGCACACCTGGGACCTAGGCCCACCCCTGCCTCCCAGCAGCTGCCTGGCCTTGGGCAAGTTGTTGATTCTCTCTGAGCCTCAGTTCTTTATAGATAAATAAGGAATATGCTAGTTAGGCCATCCTGTGAAAATCAGAGCAACTGTGCCAGGCGCCTGCCCTGCAATAGGTGCTCAGTGAGCAGTAGCTGTCATTGATTCTGTTACCTTGATTAATCCCACGGCCTGATCCAGCATACGCTCGTGTTGCCAGCTGCCCTGTCCTGAAGACTTGGCTTATTCACAGCATTTTGTGTATCGTTCCCGTTTCCTAGGCCCTTCCTCCCAAGCTCTCCTTTAAGGTGAAGGTCAGGGCCATTCCAGGCTGGGCTGTCCCCCGCGTTCACTATCCCCCATTCCCGCTGCTTCGTACACTGCCTCTCAGGCACAGTTAAAACGAGAAGGAAGCCGGGATTTCGGCACAGCACCCAATACCTCTCAGGACTCGTTCCGACATGCAGACCCAGTGTTTTCAAAAAAGTCAGCAGCCACTGCCAGGACAATGTACCAGTCTGGAGCCTGGGGGCCGTGAGGCATATGCCCAGGGCAGGTCCCTCCAGAGCGGCTCCAGGGCCAGGCCCAGTCGCCACCAGGAGGTGGTGGCTCGCACCTCTCTAATTCCAGGTGTCCAAACAGCGTGGGTTTCCAGCCCTTGGCAGCTCCCTTGTTGTGGAATGCCTGCAATTTCAGTCGAGAAAGTTGAGGGAGGTGGGGGAGGCCCGTGGCATGAGGGATAAACTGCCAACTCCAGCTTATTTTAGGAGGCTCTTGGCTGGGACGTGCCCTATGTGGCCGAGGTGATTAATGGCTGCCAGTCAGCAGATGGGGTCTCAGGAGTCACTAAACACCGCAGCCAGAGCCGAAATTAATAATAGCAGCAGAGGGTTCTGCACTTCCCGCCCACATTTCAGGCCTCATTTTTGTTTTCCGGACATTCCATGGATGGCGATCAGTGCATGTAGATCAGCCTCCGTGTCTGGTGGCCTGGACACAATCATTGGGCCCTACGTAGCTCAGAGTAACCACGTTAGATGGGAATGCCAACATCAATTCCTGCACTTTCTCCTTTCGTTGAGTTATGTGTTTAGATTTTAGCAGATCACTAAATGCTGAGAGGATGGCATTTGTTAATCAGATATTCAATATAATAGAATTTGTTACCTGACACATAGCCAGTGCTCAGCAAACGTCAGGCAGACGTATGAATGGACGCTCTCCTGTGTCTTAGACAAGCAGTCTATCCTTGGGGTTTATGAGCTGGGCTGGTCTCCCCACTCAAAATGATGATGGAATTCACAGTGAGCCTTCCAGGCAAGATCTTCAAGGGGTGAAGAATTTCAAAGCTCTGTATGACAGTTTTCGTCAGGCAGACGTATGAATGGACGCTCTCCTGTGTCTTAGACAAGCAGTCTATCCTTGGGGATTATGAGCTGGGCTGGTCTTCCCGCTCAAAATGATGATGGAATTCACAGTGAGCCTTCCAGGCAAGATCTTCAAGGGGTGAAGAATTTCAAAGCTCTATATGACAGTTTTTTTTTTTTTGCATGGACAGGTAGAAATGATTCTAGCACCAGAAGATATTTGATTATTTGAATTTCTTTTTATTGACATTTGCTTTCCCAGAGTTCAGATGCTCCTCAACTTATGATGGAGTTATGTCTTGATAAATCCATCATAAGTTGAAAATGCATATAATACACCTAATCTACCAAATGTCATAGCTTAGCCTAGCCTATTTTAAATGTGCTCAGAACACTTACATTAGCCTACAGTTGGGCAAAATCATCTAACACAAAATCTATTTTGTAATAAAGTGTTGAATGTCTCATGTAATGTATTGAATACTGTACTGAAAATGAAAAGCAGAATGGTTGTATGGGTACTCGAAGTACAGCTTCTACTGAATATGTATCCCTTTTGCACCATCATAAATCAAACTATGATAGGTCAAGCCATCGTAAGTCGAGCCATCATAAGTCAAGCCATCTTAAGTCTGGGACTATCTGTATAGATATAGAACGTTGGGATCTTGGAGTATTTGTCCCTATTTATTATAGATTATATCATGAGCTCATTTATTTGTTTAGATGGACATACATGCCCATTGTAAGAGAGTGATGCTCCCTCTTGTCTCTGACTTAAGGCCTTTCTCCTGTTTTCTCCTGTAGTGCTGCACACACAGGGCCCTGTTGATGGCAGCCTTTATGCTAAGGTGAGGAAGAAGAGCTCCTCAGATTCTGGCATCCCAGGTGGGCCCCCAGTTGTCCCAGCCACCAGCAGCCCAGACCACGGTGAGCACACCCTATCAGTGAGCAGTGACTCGGGCCACTCCACGGCCTCAATCAGGACTGACAAGACTGAAGAGCGTCTGACTCCAGGAACCAAGAGGGGCCTAAGCCCCCAGGAGAAGGCTGAATTGGACCAGCTGCTCAGTGGCTTTGGCCTGGAAAACTCCAGGAGCTCCCCCAAGGACATGACTGATGCCCGCAGCAAGTACAGTGGAACTCGCCATATAGTGCCAGCCCAGGTCCATGTGAATGGAGATGCTGCTTTGAAGGACCGGGAGACGGACATTCTGGATGACGAGATGCCCCACCATGACCTGCACAGTGTGGACAGCCTCGGGACTCTGTCCTCCTCAGAAGGGCCGCAGTCAGCCCACCTGGGCCCCTTCACCTGCCACAAGAGCA
>NW_007756797.1:6333-7027 GCF_000696425.1 Galeopterus variegatus | reverse complement strand
AAAGCATCTCCCAACCCAATGTCTCACCAGAGTTGAGGCCCCTCTCTCCCTCCTCCTGCAGTTCAGCACTATGATGTGCTCTCCAATCTCACATCCTGTGCGCTCCTGCTTGCACACCAAGCCCCACTTCATCATCCCCCTTCTCATTGCCTTGAAATTACCAAGTTCTTTCCTGCTTTAGTTTCTTTACATTTTCTTTCTGCCTAAAATGTTGAATAAATAGAATGAATGAATGAGAGAACGAATAAATTTGTGAGTAGCACCAAATTCATCATCATTTTACCCAAAACAGCTTCTCTTCTGGACTTTTATCTCCTGGGCACTCAAGTCATGTTGGACTTAACATTCTCTCTCTCCTCAGCCATGTAATTAGTTACTATACATAATAGATTCTACCCTAGTCTCAGCTCATAATATGGGGTGTTTCATGTAATAGCCTTGTTTTCTAACTGAATTTTTACCAATACTTTTTTCATTTTTTCTATCATTAATCATCTCTATTGAGTCTTACTCACGCTAGGTACTGTGCAAGGGCTTCAGAGACAATGGGGGATAAGGCAGATACAGTCCCCACCTTAATTTACTATCCAGTTATGTACTTGCATACTATCGACAAATTAACTTCTCTTAAATTCCTCTTTTCACAAGTTGCCACCACCTTAAAAATGTTGTATAGCCTCTTGCTGTGTAGAAA
>NW_007756797.1:0-1357 GCF_000696425.1 Galeopterus variegatus | reverse complement strand
TAAAAATTTATATTATCTGAAGGTGCCATTAGGATAAATTACTGTTTGCACATATACTTTACTGTTTGATACCCAAACACACCACGACCATGTTATGATTTTCTTGTGACTTCTCTTCTTGTCTTCATAGGTCTAAGGCCAACAATAAAGTCATTGCCCTTTAAGAAGCAAAGATGACGCAGCTGTCTGAAATGATAGTCACAGTCTGCACACAACACCTATTCACCTTGCCCCTCCTCTCATTCACTTCTAGGCATCACAGTCACAAAGGCTTTGGTTTTGAAGAGCCCCAGGGACAACTTGATAATTTTCTCAGTATTACCAAGACTACTCCATCCTATCTAATTGTATAGAAAAGTCAGAAAAAAACAGGCCAAATGTTTTCTCACACTCTGCTGCCAGTGCCCAACATAATTTGCTTTATTTTCGGCTAAGGCAATTGTGGAGACAGATATTGGCATTCTAATCCCATGCCCTTTATTTATTTATTTATTTATTTATTTATTATTATGCCTCTCTCTCATATGGAAATCCAGGTCCTAGCAGAGGCTGTAATGAGAGATGCAGAATGGATTGGCTCTCATAGCGAAAATCTGTATGTTAGGATAAGAGAGAAAGCAGACGCATACCAAAACCCAAGACTGTGGACTGGGAGCCAGCAATGTTAAGATACAAACACAGTGACTGAGGCAAAAAGAATCAGAAAGAAAGCCTTGCTACTAATTATATACATACTTTATACCATTTGTTTTCCTCTAGTCCATGCAGAGTAACTGAAAATACTACAAACCTGAAAAGAACAGTATTTATATTTTACAGGGACCTGAGAGGCATGGCTGCGGGGTAGCTGAGAGAGCAGACTGGGTGACTTGAGGTTGGGCTGAAACAAATACTAGATGTGTGAGCTAGGACAAATCATTTTAACAGCACGACATCATAGTTAAAAAGACTAAGCAAAGAAGTTTATGTAACATAAAATAGTGCCTGATACAAGTAATCACAAAATAAACGTTGTTATCTGATAGGGTTATTAGGAGAATTAAGCATTTAAAAGCACTTGGTGCAATGCTTGAGATACAGTAAATGCCAAAACATGGTACGTAGCTTAAAAATTAATAAAGCAGAGTACAATCATGAAAACAAAGTCCACTTACAAGCCTTGCCAAGAAGGCCAGAACCCAAAAGGACCTGGGTCTTACCTGACCACTGCCCACCTGGCAGCTACGCTGACCCTATACACACCTCTTCCCCTTAAAGTTTCTATGTCCAAATACCGACCCCACTACATGGAGTCATAGTGACGTGGAAAAATTAACCTCTCTGCCTGTTTCTTTATTTGTAAAATCGGGGAATAATA
>NW_007756796.1:5736-7028 GCF_000696425.1 Galeopterus variegatus | reverse complement strand
TTTTTTTTTTTTTTTTTTTTTTTTAGAGTCTTGAGATTTTTCTGTATATAGGATCATGTCTTCTGCAAACAGGAACAATTTGACTTCACCTTTTCCAATCTGAGTGCATTTTATTTCTTTCTCTTACCTGATTGCTCTGGCTAGTACATGGAATACTATGTTAAATAGGAATGATGCAAGTGAGCATCCTTTTCATGTTCCTGTTCTTAAGGGAAAAGCCTTTGATTTTTCCTCATTTAGGATGATATTGGCAGCACATTTTTCATGTACAACTTTCATCCTGTTGAGATACTTTCCTTCCGTACATAATTTGCTGAGAGTCGTTACCACAAAGTGATGTTGAATTTTGTTAAATGCTTTTTCTGCATTTATTGAAATAGTCATATGGTTTTTCTCCTTGATTTTGTTGATGCGGCATATCCCATTTATTGATTTGTTTATGTTGAACCATCCTTGAATTTCTGGAGTAAATCCCACTTGATCATGATGTACAATTTCTTTTTAAATGTGTTGGTTTATTCTGATTGTCTGTTGTTTTCATTTTTTGTTGTATCTTTGTCTGGTTTTGGTATCAGGGTGATGCTGGCCTCAGAATTAGTTTGAGTGGCCTCTGCTTCAATTTTTTGGAATAGTTTGAGGAGAATTGGTATTATTTCCTCTTTACATTTTTGGTAGAATTCTGTGGTAAAGGTATCTGGTCGTGGGCTTTACCTGGAGGAAATGGATAAGTTTTTGGATACAAACAAATTACCAAGACTAAACCAGGAAGACATAGAAAACTTGAACAGACCAATAACTAGAAAATTCTTAAATAATATTTTTTAAAATTTTGTTAGTTCCTGGTCATGAAGTATACAATGACTAGTACATTTTGGTTCCACTGTCTTGATTTGTGCTTATTCACCAACAATTTTGTCATTATTGTGCAACTGTCAGCTCACAGTGGAAAAGGCAGATAACACTAAATATTATTATAAGAAAAATTATGAATCCATAGACCCTCTGAGAGTGTACCAGACATCCCCAGGAGTCTGTGAACCAAACTCAGAGAATCATTGGTCAATTCTTCCATTATGATGGAGAAACACCTAGATCTGTTTTATATACCTACATACATATACTTCTACCAGTAACTTTCCATTTCCACTTCCCCTACCCTTCCAAAACAAATACATGGTTGCTGAAGGTTTTCTTCTTCCTGGAATAAAAATTTATCTAGTTTTTGTTGTTTTTGTTGTTGTTGTTGTTGTTTCTTTTGTTTAGTTTTCTAAAATTAGTTATTACCTTAGCTG
>NW_007756796.1:0-1978 GCF_000696425.1 Galeopterus variegatus | reverse complement strand
AATTAAAAGTACAAAAACAAACATAAAAACTAACTGTAATATGATCACCAAAGGATGATCATAACTAAAACTTGGGTCTTTTCCTTCTTATCAATTTAGTTTGCCTAAAAATATTTTTCCTCTAATGTTACTTTTCAAGGATAGTCTTATTTAAAGTGAATTTATAGTCAAGGTCTCCAATTTCAGTTCCACTAATTCTTGGGACCAATATATGCAGTCTTGTTGGTCTATCATTTTTTCAAAACCGCCATTATCAAGATCCTCAATGGTATTTACATCCCCAAATCCATTGAGCAGTTGCCCTGTCTTCTAATATTTGAATTCAGACAGGATTTAAACAGTTATAAACTAAGCTTTCCTTGAAAAAAACCCTTGAAATTAACTTTTTGGGGTTAGTCACTCCTGGTTTTTCTGTTAACTCCCTGGCTGTTCTTTCTCAGGCTTTTTTGTTGGTTAGTTCTCATCTCTCTAAATGCTAATGATTTGAGTGTTCTAGACTCTCACCATTGGACATCTTCTATATTTATGCATAACTCCCTAGATAAATTATATGTGAGGACATAATACTCTCATCCTGTATAATTTCTTTATGTAAAATTAATATGATTAATATACCCTAATATGACTATTTTTCGTTTTTTGGTGGCTGACTGATAAAGGGATCCAAACCCATGACCTTGGTATTATAAAGTAATATGAGAATTTATCTAAAACCTGCATCTACCATCAACTCAACATTTCAACTAGTTTTATATGACTCATTTCAAACAACTTATTTTGTAAATTGCAAGTGAAGTAAAGGTCAAGGTTATCATTTTTTATGAATATGGATATCTGGTTTTTCTAGAATCATTTGGTGATCATTTTTGCACTAAATTACTTTTCCACTTATGTTAAAATCAGTTCGCCATATGTCTGGATCTGTTTCTGAGTTCTCTGTTGCTTTGTATTGATCTATATGTTTATTCTTACACCAATATTACACTTTATTACAGTAGCTTTATATTGTTTTGAAATCAAGTAATGTAAGTTATACAACTTGGTTCTTTTTTTTTTCAAATTATTTATCTTTTCATAGATCCTTTGCTTTGCCATATAAGTTTTAGAATCAGCTTATTAATATTCACAAAAGTCCACTGTCATTTGAAGTTTAATTCTATTGAATCAGAAGACCAATTTGGAGAAAACTGATGATTTAAGAATAAAGAATTTTTTGAACAAAGACAGTGCATAGTTTCACTTATTAGGTTATTTAACTGCTCTCATCAGAGTTTTGTAGGTTTCAGTTTTGAGTTTATTCTCAGTATTGCATAGTTTGAAAGCTATTATAAACGTTAGTTGCTTTATTAATTTCAATATCTAGTTCTTTGGTTTTAGTGAATGGAAATGCAAGTAATTTTTCATTGACAGTGTACTTAGTGAATTTGGTGACACACTTATTATATTTAATAGTTCTGTTTGTAGATTTATTTTTCATGTACATAATCATGTCATTTGTGACAGCATTTTTCTTCTTTCTTTCTAATCTGCATGCTTTTTTTCTTGCCTATTTCAGTTTCTAGTTTCTGCTATGTAATAAAAATGATGACAATAGGTACTCTTCTCTTGTTTGTAATCTTAGGAAGAAAGGTCTCAGCCTTTCAGCATTAAGTATGACTTCATTCGTGACCTTTTTGTTCTGGACAAAAGAATGAGAAACTTGTCTTCTATTTCTTCTTGGCTGAGTGAGTTTACCATAAATTGAGACCAAATTTTCTTAATTATTATTATTATTATTTTTAGCTGCCAACAGGATTTTTTTTCTCTTTATTTTGACCAAATGGGAAATTATAAGGACTTACTTCTAAATGTTAATCCAACTGCTCATTCCCGGGATTGGGGAGAGGGGGAAATAATTCATTTGTTCATGTTTTTTTATATATTGTTTTATTTGATTTGTGATTATTTTAAGATTTTTTGCACCCATGTCCATAAGAAA
>NW_007756795.1:6517-7028 GCF_000696425.1 Galeopterus variegatus | reverse complement strand
GCATGACACTGAGGGTTGCGATCCATTGCCGGTCACGAAAAAAGACAAAAAGGAAAACAAACAAAAAAAAGCAAACAATGAGAAAAACTACATAAATATGGAGAAAAATTACTGGTAACTCCCAGTTCAGGATAATATGTAAAATACAATTCTACTTTGGTAAAAATCAAACGGAAGCTGTATATATATGCATGTGTTTGTGTAAGTGGCTTATCAGTTATTTATTTCTCTTTTATTGCACTCCCCACATTGCATTGTCGTTATCTGTATATAGTTTGTCTTTTCCATGAGACCAGGTCTCAGCCCTCTTGTCTGTATTTCTACTACCAACTACAATCTCTGGCACACATTAGGCATGGGATGAATTGTTGTTGCATAAATGACACCAACAAGACTTAACAGCATGATTGGGGAAAGATGTATGGGAAGAAGCAAGAAAGCACAGTGTTCAGGGTCGGAGAACTGTGACTAGGGCATGAGGAGAGGTGGCTGCATGGCTCTTTATGAGACC
>NW_007756795.1:3867-5246 GCF_000696425.1 Galeopterus variegatus | reverse complement strand
AGTCCCAATCACAGGTGATATTAGCGAGGCATGTGAAAGCAAGGTGACTTTCCAAGGTCACAAAAAGAACTGGAAAATAATGTCACCAGACTCCCTGTTCAGAGTTTTCTCCAATAGATCACACTTTCTCATCAAAATGACTTCCGCTGTTTAGCTGCGTTCATGACCGATAGAATTACCAACATGGCAAATCCAATGGAGGGCGGGACAGACACCGGGCATTAAGACATACTAAGGATCTGAATCGTACACAGTCGAATAATTGGAAACAAGCTGGGCTCCAGGGTTAGCTTGCTCAGGGTGACAACATGCTTCTGGCGAAGATTTGCCTCCTGACCTTTTTGATCAAGGCAAATCACTGAGCCAAATCCATTGCACAAGTGCTCACAAATCCACGGAAAGATTTTTTTCAAGTTATGCCTGAATGCTCAGTATTGTCATGAGAAAGTGCGTGTTGGAACATTTGCTTCTTTCTTATTGATGAGCAGCTGTGGATGACAGAAACATAAGACTTGGAAGTTTCTGCCCCTCAGCCCCTCCATTCCGTTCTGGTTTAAGATGATTACACAGCTATTTTATATAACAAGAGCCAGTCGAATGGGAGAGACAAATGGTTTTATTTCTCAAACCAGCTTCATCCAGGAGTACTCAAAGCATCACCTCATCTGTCTTTGCACAATTTTATGTTCATTATACATTGGAAATGGGAAGCCATTTTTCATAAGGCTGGTCTTTAAGTAGTTAGCAATGGAACTGTTACCATTAGTGCATTCTGTAAAACTGGACATCCGTTATCTGACCCTTTCCAGGCTTGGCTGCCCTGTGTGTTTCTCTCCTCCACAGCAGTCCTTTGGATAGCCAGCTCCTGCTGTTCCAGAAGCCTTCAGAATGGAATCCCAGAGCCTACACAGGAAATGGTCAAGGCAACTACTACCCAGAATCTTTCAAAAGGAACCACAAAACCACCGTTCCTAAGAGGAGATAACTATTACTCGGGTGACCATGTAATATATCACCCAGACACTTTTAGCATCTCCTGGAATACTACTGAGGGTAAAGGAAAGTTTTGTTAGTAATTACATCAAGTCAATAGATACAAATCAAACCTAAATGAGAAAAACCAAGACCTATGTTCACTCTATCTCTTACAAATATAGTTTTAAAGGTAAGCCAGCAAAGCATTTCTATTGGGAAAAGCACCTTGCATAATATATGCATTATATGTTACACACAAACACACACACATGCGAGAGTGCTTCAGAAAGTTCATAGAAAAATAGAATTAAAAGATAATATAAATCTTTCCATAACCTTTTCAAGTACCCTTGTATATAACATATGCTATATATGCTCACCAAGGTAGAAATAAAATATATTAG
>NW_007756795.1:1607-3162 GCF_000696425.1 Galeopterus variegatus | reverse complement strand
AGTACCCTTGTATATAACATATGCTATATATGCTCACCAAGGTAGAAATAAAATATATTAGTCAACCGACAGCCGAATCCTATGTTAACTTCTTTTTCTCCGTAGGTTTGAATCAGTTGACTCTCAAAGAGAGCCCTAAATGTTCAGGAAACTGTGTAATTCTTTGAAAGTCAAAGGCACTGAAGTCCCAGGACTAAAGAAATCACCATAACAAGTAAATATGTTTTACTTTGGCTCCCTCCATTTGTCATATCTGGGTTAAATATTGAATAAAGTAGGCGATAAATTAATTTTATGAGAAGCTCATCTGGTTGCTTCTGATATTCTCAAAATGTTGTGGTAAGAGCAAATTGACATGGTTAGTTATTATGAGGGGAGGAAAATGACCCTTGCAATGCTTGAAACATGCAAGGCAGCATTCGAGGCCCTTTATATAAGCTCTCAATTTTAATCCTCAAAACAGTCCTATTAGAGAGGTACTGTTATCCTGATCTTACAATGAAGAAGACAAAGGTTCAAGTTAGTTAAGTAACTAAACAGAGCAATTACATGATGTTCCAAATCCATGGCAGTCAGATTTCACATCCTAACTTTTTCCCCTTTCCATTACGGATAATTACAACTATGTGTTGATCATCCAAAGGAAAACTCTTTGCATGAATAGAAAGTTAAAAATATTACAAAATAGTTAAGGGCATTAAGGTTTTAGGAGGAGGATAAAAACCAATTAAAAATGATTTCTGTAAAAAAACAAAACAAAAACCAACTTTCCTCATTATGTTAGGGTCTTAAAGATGTATCTGTCCCAATCTTGGTACAGACTTCTTGATCAAAGAGCATTCATTAAGTGTGAGTTCTCAGGTGCTTTGCGATGTCACTCACAAAAGGAAGTATAGATCCCTTGTCTTGTCCTTTAAGGAGTGTCGCACCTGATTATTGGATCAATGAAAAGAAATCATTTCCATAGCTCAAGCAATCTGCTTATCAGTGAATAATTAGAAGAGAGGCCATTTGAGGAAAATCAAAATTAAAATGGTCTCAACAGTGTCCCTGTGGATTTTTTCAAAATCTTTTAATAAAAGCAGCTAGAATTTCATCGTGGCTCAAAAGCTTTTATTATGGGTCCCAAGGACTTCAGTCTTATTTTTTTTCCTTTTTTTAAAAAAACTCCTAATGCCAGATATCAGAGTCTTGAAAATACTGGAAAGATTATTTGTCTTTCATGTCTTTCCTTTCTTAGGTTCCATTTGCAAGTGTGCTTCGGGCTCTTCATTCCTGAAGCACACTTCTTTGCAGTTAGTTATTGAAATGAGTGTTTCATTGTGATAATGTTTAGCCACAAATGCCACTAGGGAACTAAGATGTAAGGCGTATTGCTGACTTGGAAGTTCTGCTGGGTATCATTGCCCTTTTCTTACGTACTGCAAACCCAGAAAAGGGAGGCAGGAACAGCCATGGCAGATATTTTGCATGAAGTTAAGGCTCCAGCTCATAATTTCTCCAACAGAAAGTAGGCAGCCAGTGAAGCCCATACCCTGTGATCCCAAAGTGTCCA
>NW_007756795.1:0-699 GCF_000696425.1 Galeopterus variegatus | reverse complement strand
GATGTTGGAGGGGGCAAGCTCAGCTCTACTGGGAAGATTAAGCACATGGGCTCTGCACAGAACTGGTCAGCAGGAGGCAGTGAGACCATGGGGGCTGAAATTCTGTTCAAGTCAAGCCAATTTTATGCCCCTGATGAAGGGCCACCCTTTCCTTCAGGAAAAGGCACCAAAATAGTCTCAGCCTTGGGAAAGAGCCTACAAGGAGACACGGCCCATCTGAAAAACCACCAATCCAATCCAATGTCAGACTTGCAGGACACCCTGTACTGTCTTCTTCTACACGCCCTTTTCTCTGGACCCCTCAAACTTCTAGTCAATGTTCGTCACTCACAGTGGGCTTTGTGTTACTGGTGTTGCAGGAGATTACAGGAAGGTAGATGGTGACTACCATGGGATGCAGCTGATTGGGAAGAAGATGGCAGCCCAGGGAAAGGGGAGCAAGTGTTAGGATCCAGATGAAAGAAAGAAGGAAAAGAAGGAAGGAAGGAAGGAAGGAAGGAAGGAAGGAAGGAAGGAAGGAAGGAAGGAAGGAAGGAAGGAAGGAAGGGTCAGAGTAGAAAAACGGGTAACATGACAACCTCCACCACCACCACTCCCGCCACCAAAACCAACAATCCCATTCCATGGAGATCTTGAAGAAAGCCATGGAATTTCTGCCTGGATTAACTGGCCAACCCATTTTGGATATTAAGGGTAGAG
>NW_007756794.1:8783-14548 GCF_000696425.1 Galeopterus variegatus | reverse complement strand
ACCATAGTTTATCCTGAAGTTCCAGAAAATCCCCAGATACACAACACAAATGCAAATTCATCTTTGCACATGTCCTCAATAACATAAAATTTTATCTATTTCTTTGACTTTATATCTCAGTATTTACATAAATTCCCTTACTATAAAACAATGCATGTTGATAAGGATACTTTTTTCTGTAAAAATAAATCTAGTATTTTAATTTTGGCTCTCATATTAAAAATTAAACAAACACAGAAGCAATATTTTTCGTGGTGTTTTACTTTCTATATAAGCTATCATCTTCACTTCATATGTTTGGGATAACAAAAATGAAATTTTTATGAATGTTGTACATGTTATACTTCCTTCTTCATGGAGAAAGCAAGATTTTGTATAAGAGCATCCCTGAACCAGATATTTAAATTACTAATTCAATTGCATACACAGTAAAACTAGTCTATGCATACCCCTAATAATTACAAAACAGGATTTGAAATTTTGAAATAGGACTTTTCTTTTTTCTCTTTTTTTATCTTCCAGAATTTTGAAAAAAGACAAATACCTCCAACATTATTTTTTCTTTTAAATAGAGGGAGAAAGAAAGCTGCAATTAAGATCTTAATAAGAAGCAACCACATCAGTGCCTCATTTTCATCTTTTACTAAAAAAAAGAAAAAGTTAAATATTCATTAAAATCAAGAATTATATCTTATTTTTAGTCATCGAGAAATGTTTTGGAGATACTTGCAAGGAAATAATTCCGCCCGCCTTTCTCTTCCTATCTGGAAGCTACTGAGTTAAATGTCATATAGGCTGTTCAAACTGTTATAAGAACCTAGACACCTAGCATGATACTCAAGAGCTTTGGAAAATCCTCACACGTCTTGAGGAATTTGGGGAGAACAGAGACTAGTGTCTGCTTGTCACCTTCTTCTCCATAGAACTCACAAAAAAAGGAGAAAAATTTTTAGCATGTTCCCTGATGGAGTCCTGTGACAGCTCAGAGAGCACAACAACCAGTGACGTAAAAAGGAAATTTTTCCTTTCCTCTACTGCCCCCTCTCCCTTCCTGAGAGCCTGGAATGTCTGGAAGCATCAGGATCAGAGGCGGCGGGGGTAGAACAAGGTGAGCAGTGACCGCGTCTCCTTGTCTACTTCCATCTCCAAGTTGTGGGCCAGGCCTGACCTGGAGTATGGAGAAATTTACAATTAAGTGCAAGATTAAACTTTTGGTTTAGATTGGACTGGCCTGTCAAATACCTGAATGTGAACCTGAATGAAAGCTAAAAGGTATTAGAAAACTAAATAATGTGTAGAATATACAGACAAAGGATGGGGACGTGGATTCTGACAAAACGTGTAAACACCACCACAGTGGGAGAAAAATGGCAGGAGACATAACTGTCAGATTGTCTTTTAGTGAATCGTACGCAATCAGTAAAACTCTTCTGCCTATCAGTAGTTGTGCTTCAGGAAAATTCCTCGAGTCAGAGCATAGGGAAGCAAGAGCAGAGATTCAACAACATTCATATGAGGATTATGGGACTTTGTCCCCAAAGCAGTCATTTACCCGTCATTACAATCCTTGTCAAAAATCCAATAATTTGATATTGTTTGGAGAAAATATTTTAGAAAATCTTCAGAACAACATTCATATGAGGATTATGGGACTTTGTCCCCAAAGCAGTCATTTACCCGTCATTATAATCCTTGTCAAAAATCCAATAATTTGATATTGTTTGGAGAAAATATTTTAGAAAATCTTCACACAGACACAAATATGAATGTGTTTACTCCTATTACCACGTGGGCCTAAAGTATTAACTGCAAAACGTGCCCAAGAAATATTAGCTTTCTCCAAACAACCTTTCACATTCTCACAGAGGGTTCTTGAAAAAAAAGTACTATGAATCTAAATAACCTAAGACAATTATCGCATCACAGAACATCAGATGTAATAAGCTAATAAGAAGAAGGTTTAATATTTCTAAGAAAGTACTAATACCTCTCAATAAAGCGAGACATCTTCAGGAGCACATGTAACAGAGGGTGGTTGAGTGACAGGAGATTATTGAAAAAGAAAAAAATGGGCAACAAACTTTTAGATTAATTCAAATTTCATCATTTTTTTATTTCTTATATTTATTTTTATTGACTCATATATGATCATAAAAATACTGTATGTATATATAGGCAATTAAAATTAAGTTAAATTCAGAAGAAGAACTATATAGGCAGTGGGGATAGCATATTATCAGAAAAGAGTATATAGAAGACATTCGAGGGATTGAAAATGTTTAGATTTCAGTGTCAGTATTCAATTGTAGAATACAAAATAGGATAATATAATCAATATTCTAGTCATTGAAAAACTGAGTTTAAAAAAATGTTTATTATTTTTATAAGCATATTCATTATTATAAATCGTGATATTTCTTTACGCCCTTTACCCAACCTATTCCTCCCCAAACCCTCACCTGACCGCCCCCCACATCTCTAGTATGCTTAAGTTTGTTCTCTCCTTCTGAAAGTTCAATGTATTGTTTTGGTCTCTTCTTTCTTTCCTTCTTTCTTAGCACCTAGTTATAAGTGAGAATATGTGATATTTCTCTTTCTTTGTTTGGCTTATTTCACTTAACATAATTTTCTCCAGACTCATCCATGTTGCTGCAAATGGAAGAATTTCAGAATTTCATACTTTTTTATAACAGAGTTTGAAGTAAAGAAAAAATTCAGGCATTTTCAAGATTTAAAATATTTAAACAGTTTGCAGTTTTCCATAAAAAATATGAGTCTCCACAGTAATACAAATAAGACAATAAGTAATGGAAAATACCGTTGCTGGATTTCAAATTATTTATCTAATAATTTATCTCATGGAGATATTAAATTCAACACTAAAAAATTTAAAATTACGGCAAACTAAAATATTTTCATGTACTCAGGAGAAAAAAATTAAATCAAATATTAATGGCCTGAATTTTCACTAAGAATAAGACAGATTAGATTTTGTATATACTATAAGATTATGACTGAATGTAGCTAACATATTATAGGTTTAATATCTTCAAGAAGTGGGTTTAATGTCAGAGGTCATAGGTGATATCTATGTTCTGTTAAATAATTTCTATGAACCTCTGTTTTCCGATCCATAAAACAAGGATAATAAAACCTTTGCAAGAGGGTTGTTATAAAAAGTAAAAGAGGTAATACCAGTGAAGATGACTTTCACAGGTTCTGACTTACATAAGGCATTCAATAAACTTATGGTATAGTTTAAAAATCTTCTTAAAATATGAAAATATTTTTAAAATACATGTGTGCTTCAATTCTCCCTAGTGAAACACAGAAATGGTTCCTGTCTCCTGAATGTTGAAATGAATTCAGAGTTAATTAAGTGGCCACAGATGACTAATCACACTGGGCAGCATGATGGGTTTAGTCAGTGAATTCTTAGGGACCGATAACATCAGAACATCAATATTTATGCAGTTCTCAGGAACACAAATTTATTTATGGAAGCTAGAAGAGTAACGAAAGATTGGTTCCTAACTGATGAAATTGTTAACTCAAGTTACCATACCGTTGTTATTTAAGACAGAACTCATGTCAGCCCTCCTGATACACTGACTTTTCCTATGTGTTGGGAAAATAGAATAGTTTAATCATTCCCCCTTGCCTCAGGTCTGGCTGGGTGTGGTGCAGTACATTCTTTGTAAATAAATTGTGTGTGGGGGTGCAGTTAGTGCACATGGTATCAATGTATCTTTTTAGTTTTGTTGCTATTCTTGCATGTTCTTCAGAATTTGTGAAGCAGGCTGGCCAGCAGAACCTGCGTCTAAAAATAGAGCATGTTTACTTTGCTGGCAGCTGCTCAGTTTTTCTTTGGACTTTGCTGGTAGCAGTTGAGTTTCTGAGTTTCTCTTTGGACTGCCTAGATCCTAGACATGTGTGTGAAAAAATAAAAGACTACTCTTTTTTCACCTACAGCTCCAAGGATCTTTTTTTTCTGGTTACCTAGCTCATAGACCTGCATGTGAAGGGTTTGTGACCCAGTCTAGACAATGGGCTTGAGGGGTCTATGAGCTCCAAACCCNAGCTAACATATTATAGGTTTAATATCTTCAAGAAGTGGGTTTAATGTCAGAGGTCATAGGTGATATCTATGTTCTGTTAAATAATTTCTATGAACCTCTGTTTTCCGATCCATAAAACAAGGATAATAAAACCTTTGCAAGAGGGTTGTTATAAAAAGTAAAAGAGGTAATACCAGTGAAGATGACTTTCACAGGTTCTGACTTACATAAGGCATTCAATAAACTTATGGTATAGTTTAAAAATCTTCTTAAAATATGAAAATATTTTTAAAATACATGTGTGCTTCAATTCTCCCTAGTGAAACACAGAAATGGTTCCTGTCTCCTGAATGTTGAAATGAATTCAGAGTTAATTAAGTGGCCACAGATGACTAATCACACTGGGCAGCATGATGGGTTTAGTCAGTGAATTCTTAGGGACCGATAACATCAGAACATCAATATTTATGCAGTACTCAGGAACACAAATTTATTTATGGAAGCTAGAAGAGTAACGAAAGATTGGTTCCTAACTGATGAAATTGTTAACTCAAGTTACCATACCGTTGTTATTTAAGACAGAACTCATGTCAGCCCTCCTGATACACTGACTTTTCCTATGTGTTGGGAAAATAGAATAGTTTAATCATTCCCCCTTGCCTCAGGTCTGGCTGGGTGTGGTGCAGTACATTCTTTGTAAATAAATTGTGTGTGGGGGTGCAGTTAGTGCACATGGTATCAATGTATCTTTTTAGTTTTGTTGCTATTCTTGCATGTTCTTCAGAATTTGTGAAGCAGGCTGGCCAGCAGAACCTGCGTCTAAAAATAGAGCATGTTTACTTTGCTGGCAGCTGCTCAGTTTTTCTTTGGACTTTGCTGGTAGCAGTTGAGTTTCTGAGTTTCTCTTTGGACTGCCTAGATCCTAGACATGTGTGTGAAAAAATAAAAGACTACTCTTTTTTCACCTACAGCTCCAAGGATCTTTTTTTTCTGGTTACCTAGCTCATAGACCTGCATGTGAAGGGTTTGTGACCCAGTCTAGACAATGGGCTTGAGGGGTCTATGAGCTCCAAACCCAGCCCTAGCTCTACACTATGTCATCTCTAATTCACATTTGAACACATTACCCTTAACCTATAAATTTTTTGTGTCTTTCCATATCTATTTGATCTTCCTCTTGATTTCTGTAACACTATCAAAATCTGAAGCCAAAAAGCATGAAAATTTTAGTCTAGCAAGGGCATAGGTCACAATTATTGGAGACAGCTAAAGAGCTAGTCAGAAAGAAAGATCACGTGGTCAAACAGAACAGTATGTGTTTCAAGCCAGAGTGAGAAATAGCAGCAGGACTGAGCAGTCCACACTGAGGTGAGAGCTGATTTTAGGGTGAGTGATCCTGTTTTGTGTAGCCTGATATGAATACATTTAAAATGGAACCCCAACAGTCTTTAAGGCCCACTGGGAAATTATCCCATTGATTAAGACCAGCAGGAGTACTGCCTAGACATTATTCTTTATTCCTCATCCTCAGAAACATCCTAGCATAGGAAATGTGGGCACTGCTAGAGACAGAAGACATGTTGCTTCTAGCTTTCATTTGCAAATTTGCCTTTATTCTCTAAGGCCTACTTTAAAATCTTTCTTTACAATTTCAATCCCTGTAGTGCAGCCACAATTCCCAGATGAGCTTTGAAAAGTGTGTAAGAA
>NW_007756794.1:2042-7028 GCF_000696425.1 Galeopterus variegatus | reverse complement strand
AAATTTATTATGTAATTTGAGTTTGCATGGCATTGATGCAATATGATATCTTTGTTTCAAAGGGTTAGAGCTTATGAATGTGAATGCCCCCTTCAGTGTATACATTTTGATTTTTTCTTTTGATTGTGGTAAGAACATGTAACATGAGACCTACCATTTTAAGCTCAACTGCACAATAGAGCTCAACTGCACTCATAGTCACAGTGTTGTACAGCAGATCTCTAGAATTTCTTTTCTTGCTTAAAGAAACTTTGTACCTGTTAGTAACTTCCTAGTCCCCCTTCCCCTAGCCCCTGGGAACCACCATTCTTCTCTCTGTTTCTATGTTTGACTACTTGAGATACTCCATATAATTGAAATCCTGCAGTGTTTGTCATTCCATGACTGGCTTACTTCTCTTAGCATGTCCTCCAGGTTCATCCATGTTGTCACATATGACAGGATTTTCTTCTTTTTTATGGCTGAATAAAATTCCCTTGCACACACCTGTAACAATTTCTTTATCTAGTCATCTGTTTGGGAAAATGGAACAATTTGGTCAGGCTCCCCTCACCTTGGAGTCGATTCAGGGTGGTTCGGTAAATATTGTGTGGGTGGAGTGAGTGAGCCCTCACAGTGCAGCTTTGGCTGGTATTTTTACTGCCTCGGGCGCCAGCCCTACATGGCCATGTTTTTCCAGACCTGCAGTTCCAAGGATCCTGTGGCTGGTTACCTAGCTTATAGACCTGCATGGAGGGGTCTGGTGACCCAGCCTGGCATGGAGGGGTCTGGTGACTGAGCCTGGCGTGTGAAGGGTTTGTGACCCAGTTTATGAATGGGCTTGAGAACATTGGCCCAGTCAGTGCAGGAATACCAGCAGGTAAAAGAGCCTGACAACTAGCGTGGTCGCCTATCTTTACAATTGGCATCACAAACAGGTTTAAGAGCTAGACAATTGGAGCTGTGAGCAAGATTTGAGAAATTAGCCTCGCAGTAGCCCTTGTCATAGCCAGACACCATTCCTCTATGGACCCTTGTTTCTACATCTTGGGTACTAGGAATAATGCTGAAATGAACATGTGAGTGCAGAAATCTCTTTGAGATCCTTGTAAAAATTGTTTTGAATATATATCCAGAAGTGAAGTTGCTGGATCTAATAGCAATTCTATTTTTAGTTTTTTGAGGAACCTCCTTACTGTTTTCCATAGTGGCTGTACCATTTTACATTCCTATGAACAATTTACAAGGGTTCCAAGTTTTCAATATCTTCGATAACATTTTCCTTTCTTTCATTTTGTTTTTGTTTATTTTGTTGTTGTTGATTACAATGGCTATCCTAATAGTTGTGAGGTGTTATCTCATTGTGGTTTTGATTTGCATTTCCCCAATGATTAGCAATGTCAAGTGCCTTTTCACATACCTGTTGGCCATTTGTATGTCTTCTTTGGAGAAATGTCTATTCAAGTTCTTTGACCATTTTTTAATTGGATTATTTGTTTTGTTTTCTTTTGCTGTTGAGTTGTAGGAGCTCTTTAGATATTTTGGATATTAACCCTTTACTGTATGTATGGTTTGCATGTATTATCTCCCACGTATATATCCCAATAGGTTGTATTTTCACTTTTTTGATTGTTTCCTTTGGTAGGCATAAGCTTTTTAGTTCCATGTAGTCCCACTTGTCAATTTTTGCTTCTGTTGGTGTGCTTTTATTGTAATATTCAAGAAATCATTGCCAAGACCAATGTCATTAGGCTTTATTTCTATGTTTTCTTCTACAAATTTTATAGTTTCAGGTCTTATGTTTAAGTTTTTAAACCATTTTGAGTTGATTTCTATATACATTGTATGACAAGGGTCCAATTTCTTTTCTTTTTTTTTTTTTTTTTTTTTTTTTATTTTTAATGTAGATATTCAGGTTTTACAAGACCATGTGTTGAAGAGGCTATCTTTTCCTCATTGTGTCTTCTTGGTACTCGTGCCAAAGATTAGTTGACCATATAAGTATGGGTTTATTTTTGGCTTGTCCATTCTGTTCCATTCATTTATATGGATATTTTTTAAGCCAGTACCATATGTCTTTGATTACTGTAGCTTTGTAATATGTTTTGAAAACAGGAAATATAATTCCTGAAGATGTGTTCTTTTTCAAGATTGCTTTGGCTATTTAGGTCTTTTGTGGTATATATAGATTTTAGGATTTTTTTTACTATTTCTGTATTAAAAATGCCATTGGAATATTGATAGGGTTTGCACTGAATCTACAGATTACTTTGAGTAATATGGACAATTCAGCAATGTTGTTTTCCAATCCTTTAACATAAGATGTGTTTTCATTTACTTATGTCTTATTAATATCTTTTACCAATGTTTTATAATTTTTAGTGTACCTGTCTTTCACCTCCTTAGTTAAGTTTTCTCTAGAAATATTATTCTTTTTGATGCTATTCTAAATGAAATTGTTTTCTTAATTTCCTATTCAGATAGTTCATTGTTTGTGTATAAAACTATGTTGATTTTGCATCCTGCAACTTTACTGAATTTATCGAATAGTTCTAACAGTATTTTTCTGGAGTCATTAAGTTTTTTTATATATATAATATCATGCCTTTTGCAAACAGATACATTTGTTCAGACAGGTTTTATGACCAAACATGATCTATCTTGGAGAATGTACTGTGTGCTTGAGAAGAATGTGTATTCTGCTGCTGTTGGGTGGAATATTCTCTGTTGGGTTCATTTGGACCACAGTGTTCTTCAAGTCTACCATTTCCTTATTGATTTTCTGTCTGGATGTTCTATTTATTAATGAAAGTGGGATATTATTGCATTGCTATCTATTTTTCCCTTCAGTTCTATCAACATTTGCTTTATTTATTTACATGCTTTGATATTGCATGCATATATATTTATAATTCTTATATTTTTCTGATTAATTTGCCCTTTCATGTCTCTTGTGACAGTTTTTTTTTTATTAAAGTCTATTTTGTTTGACATAAGTATAGCCACTCCTCTTCTCTTTCGGTTTCCATTTGCATGGAATATGGAATACATTTTCCCGCCCTTAACTTTCAGCCTATGTGTGTCCTTAAATCTAAAGCAAGTCTCTTGTAGACAGCATATACTTGGACTTTGTTTTGGGAATTTAATGCATTTATATTTAGAGTAAATAGGAAAAAACTTGCTATTAACATTTTGTTGTTGTCTGTCTTTTAGTCCTTTTGTTCATCTTTTCTTCTCTTGCTGTCTTCCTTTGTGGTTTGTTGATTTTTCTGTACTGATATTATTTAATTCTTTTTTCTTTTCCTTTTGTGTATCTTCTATGGGTATTTTCATTGTGTGTACACTTTTTTTTTTTCTTTTTTTGGCAGCTAGCGGGCACGGGCATCCAAACCTTTGACCTAGGTGTTATAATGACTGTGCTCTAAATAACTGTCATATACAGTTTTTAACACTTAGCAATTTCTGTAAAGTAGGCCTAGTGGAGATGAACTCCCTTAGCTCCATTTCACTGGAAAAGTTTTTATTTCTCTCTCATTTCTGAAATATACCTCTTTGCAGTAAAGTGTTCTTGGTTGACAGTTTTTTTCTTTCAGCACTTTGAATGTATTATCCAACTCTTTCCTGCCTGTAGGGTTTCTGCTGAGAAATCTGCTGAAAGCTGTACAAGAGTACTTCAAAAAGTTCATGGAAAAATATAATTAAAAGGTAGTAAGAATCTGTCCAAGAATTTTTTGAAGACCCCTCATATTGCTGCTTCCTTGAATGTCATATATTCCTTTTTTCTTGCTGCTCTAACAATTCTTTCACCTTTGATTTTCGATAATTTGATTATTATGTGTCTTAGTCAACTTCTGTTCATGTTGAATTTGATTGACAACCTCTCAGCCTCCTGCACTTGGATTCTGTCATCTCTTCTCAGATTTGGGAAATTTTAGCTATTATTTTCTTAAATATGCTTTCTAGGCATTTTTCTCTCTCTTCTTCCTTAGTAACTCCTATTACGCAAAGGTTAGTTCACTTCATGGTACCTCATAGGACTTCTTCATTCTTTTCATTTTATTTTCTTATTTTTGCTCCTCTGATCGGATAATTTCAAATGTCCTCCTGTTAGAAACCGTAGACAGTCAGGCCGGGGTGTCGGGTTCTCTTGTTGAGCTGGGTCTCTTCCTGTGTTCTAAGGCCAAGTAGTACCATTGGCTGTTGTTCGATGGTCCAGTGAGACCACTGGCTATACTCTGCTATCAGGTGGGGCTTTTGGCTGGGCTCTGTGATTGTCTCTGATTCTCCCAGGTTGTCTTCCCTGGCTGTGTAGCACTGTTGTTTGAAATCTGTAGTTGAGTAGAGTTATGTGATAGGCTCCATGGCTAGGTGAGATTTTTGAGGTTGCTGCTTGGCCACAGAGGGTGGGCAAGGCCAGAGGCTGTGTCCCACACATATGTGTAGATTTGAGCTTACCTCTACACCTCAGGTAGGCTTAAGAAGAGCACAGAGGTTTGGTGGAATCACTGCTCAGCAGATGGGGTTGGATGGGGCCAAATGCTCCCTCAAGGTAATAGCAACCTGCACCTGCTTACTGGTCTGAGAAAGACTTGATGTGAACACTGGAGCTTAGCTGGATCACCTCTCTGCTGCTAGAATTGGCTCAATGCTTCCTCCATAGGTTATTACTGACCTCCAGATGCCTCTTGACCTGGGGAAAACTTAACAAGAGTAACCAGTCTGTGTGGGTAAGCTGGCTAAGAATTTCAGTTAGAAAGTCCCATAGACTGTATTTCCTGCAGCACGATGCTGTTGGCTACTTTCCCTGGCGTGGCATCTCCATTGGCCAGGATGCACAGTAACCAGAGATTCACACTGGTTACTATCTTGCTTTGTAATTTGGTCTCAGAAGCTTCACTATTCTATAAAATCCAATGCTAAAAAATCTCTAAATTGATTATTTTCTATTTTTTTCACTTTTTAAAAACATATATTAAACATTTGCTTTATATTATATATCACCAAAAA
>NW_007756794.1:0-629 GCF_000696425.1 Galeopterus variegatus | reverse complement strand
CTGGGGAATTCTGACCATGTTAGAGTGCACCACACGAACAAACAGCTTTTTTCTAATGAAGTAGAGAACTTGCAGTTTTCAAAGATGCAGGTGGAAAATAAGTGAGTAATGAAATTGTGAAATATTTACAGTCAACACTACCAAAGTTAGAAGTATGCAGTTCTTTTAAATACTGAGCGAATTACAGAGAATAAATAGTTCTAGAAGCTGCTCACATCAACAGTTATTTTTTTGTTTCCTTTTTTTTGAATTCCTCTTGGTGATTTGCTGGTTTTTAAGCATCTCTAAGCATCTCTAAAAAGCAGGGGCATCAGGCTGAATCCTGATGTGACCCTGACTTGGTGAACAGAGAATCTGTTGTCTCCAAGCGCTTGTCAGTTTGAGTGATTGATTGATTATAATACTCAGGGTCAAGGAGAGACAACACAATAGCAATAACTGACAGCACAGCCATGAGTCTAACTAGATTTGCTCATATTGAGCCAAATTCCTGATCTCAAGCTAGAATAAGCATAATATTTATTAACTAATAGATCTGAATTATTTAATCTAAAATTAAATAATTTCAGATTATTTTCATTGTTGAATAAATAAATATTTATGTTGTTTATTAAAATGAGCACAGATTG
>NW_007756793.1:0-7028 GCF_000696425.1 Galeopterus variegatus | reverse complement strand
GGGAGCGCCGCCGCGCTCCCAAGCGGCGCACTGTAGCAGTGCGCCACCAGGCCGGCCCTTGCACAAAGATCTTAAATGTACATTGTCTTAGTTTTGACAAATTCAAACACATATGTAATCAAACACTGGCCAAGACATAGAATACTACTACACCCCACAAAGTTCCCTTGAGCCCCTTCCTAGTTAATTCCTGCCCCATCCTCCAAAGGCAACTACTGTCCTGATTTTCTTTTCTACCGTAGATCAGGTCTGCCTGTTCTAGAACTTCATGTGAATGGACACAAACACTACGTAATCTCTTGTGAAAGGCCTTTTTTTTTTCACTCAGTATTGTTTTAGAAATTCTTTCATATTGTTACATGTAACTAGTTTCTTCTTTTTCATTACTGAGAAGTATTCCACAATTTATTTATTCATTCTTCTACTGACACCTAGGCTGTTCCAGTTGTGGGTTATTATAACTAAAGCTGCTATGAACATTCTTGTAGAGTCATTTTGTGAATATATATTTTCATTTCTCTTGGATAAATGCCAATAGGTAGAATTGCTGAGTCATAAGGTAGATGTATGCTTAGTGTTCTAAGAAACTGTGAGACCTTTCCCCACACTGATCGTACTGATTGTACATGCTTCTGTGAATGTTTTCTCCTAGATTTTGGCATGCCTATTCATTATCCTAATAATTTCTTTTAATGAGCAGAACTTTTTAATTTTGATGAAGTCTAATTTATCAAGGTTTCCTTTTATGATGATTGTTTAATGAGTTATGTCTAAGAAACATTTGTCTACTCCTGAATCGTGCAAATATTCTCCTGTATTTCCTTCTTAAAGCTTTACAGGTTTAGATTTTATACTCAGGACTATGATACATCTCTAATTTTTGCATATGGTAAAAGGTAGAAGTTGAGGCTCATTGTTTTATACAAATATCTACACATCAGTCTTAAATCAGGCATTCTCTCCTATATCTTTCTGCTCTTTCTGCAAATAAGGATATTAAAGAGACAAAGCCAGTCTACAATATGTGTTATAGCACTGCTGCATTGTAAGCTGATGAAAAGCCAATTTACAACAAGTATTACTCTGTGAATTATATAGCTTTCCTGTGGCTCTTCCTTGTCCCCAAATTGTAGAGTCACAAAAGATTCATGGGAGAAAGGACCATTGAGATCATCTGATCCAATCACTGCATTATAGAGATAAGTAAACAAGGTACAGGGATGTTTAGCCGTTTGTGCAAGCTATATTTTAACCATTTCAATATTTTAATTTTGGTAAGTACCACTGTGTCAGAAGTAGTCTCCTGTATGGGTAATCTCAACTGATTATTTTTCTGGATTCTTTCCTATCTTTTAAGCATCATGGAATATAACTTTCCACTTTCCTTAGTAAATCTAGAGCTACAAACTCAATTTAGTGATCTCACTAAATAGATCCAAGTAGGTCAGAGAAATTACATCTATATTTATATTTCAACAGTGTTAGATTTTTAAAATCTTTTTTATTTCAAAATAACTTTGGATTTACAAAGTGGTAGGATTTTAAAAATTTAAATAAAAGACACCTTTTAGAACTAAAACTTGAGAAGCAGAAATGCAAAATTTGTTTCTATTTGTTTGCTACCCATCAATATTAGCCAAGAGAGGGTGGTGAGTTAGGGGTATGAGGGGTTTAGTTCATTACAACAGTAGGCTTTTCACAAGGGTCACCTAGACTACTTTTATACCTAACAACAAAAGCAAAAAAATAGGCTGAATTTCCTATTGAAATTTTCTAATGAAAAATAGGCTGAATTTTGATACTCTCACTTTTTAGATAAACTAAGCTTATGTATGTATTAGTTTCCCAGGGCCACCATAACAAAGTACCACAAACTGGGTAACTTACAAACCACAGAAACTTATTGTCTCATAGTTCTGGAGGCTAGTAGTATAAAAAACAAGGTTGGCAGGGCCATGCTCCCTCTGAAGTATCTAAGGGAGGATACTCTGTGCCTTTTCCAGCTTCTGATAGTCCCAGACATTCCTTAGCTTGTGGTACCATAACTGCAATATCTGTCTCCACTTTCACATGGATGTCTTCTCCCTATGTGTCTATGACTTCACATGGCATTCTCCCATCTCTCTTTCTCTCTCTCTCTTTGCGTGTGTGTGTATGTGTGTCCAAATTTCCCTCTTCTTACAAGGACATCAGTCATATTGGATTAAAGATGCACTTTACTCTAGTATAACCTCATCTTAACTCAACTAATTACATCAGCTATTTCCAAATACAGTCATATTCTGAGTAGTGGGGGGTTAGAACTTCAAAGAATCTTTTTGGGAGGACACAATTCAACCATAACAATGCCTACTTATAAAGACAACTTGAGTGGGAGTAAAAATTGATAGATAAGTGAATGGATGAAAAATTTTCATTACTAAATCATATTTACCCTAAAAGTATTTCAATTACATATTTTGTTTCAACCCAGTACCATATTGTATGGACATTTCTACCTAAAACATTTGTTTAACTTCTAAAAAGACAAAAGGGTACATTTCAGTGGTGTACCCAATTGTCATTTTTAAAAGAAACTAATAGATACCAAAGTGTTCTGAAAACATTTTGTCACTTAACGAGTAAGTATACTGGGGCGGCAGAACTACCCCACCAGTTGTGGACTGCTACAAGGGAGAAGTCAACTTTGTCTCAGTAAAGGCCTGACATTTTGGGGTCTTCCAACCCTTAGCTTACACACTAGCAATTGCCTGTTCCCTCATAATTATGGTAGCAGCCAACAACCAAGTAGTCCTAACAAGGAACAGGCAGTGGAGACAAAGACTGAGAACGGCCACAGACACCTTTAATATCATAGACTAAAGCTAGCTGAGATATTTTTTAGTTTGATGATGTTTGGTCCTCTTTTGCCTTTTTTAGAACTTTATTGAAATTATCCTTTTAATGACACATGACATCCCAACAGAGGAGTAAGATTATAAGCTTTCATCATGAAAAAAATTTTTAAGGCACTAAACAGCATATCAAAGAAAGCTTAAATAATAAATAGTTTATTCTATAAGATCATCTCAAAATACTTTAACCTGTTTTCATCTCAATAAAGGGTGTTAGGGTGTGTAGTATCTCTAGATTACAGGAGAAATTCTTTACTTGGGGTTCAGAAATAGCTTCAAGAAATCTGTAAACTCCCTTAAAATTACACTTAACTTGCATGTTTGTATATGTGAACATTTTTCTGGGAAAAGGCTGCTAACCCTTGATTGGATTCTCAAAAGAACTTGTGACCAGATCCCCCGCATCCCTAACAACAAAGATGACAACAGTGAAAGTGGTTAAGAGCAGCTAAACAAAAGGAAATAATTACCTGGGTATAGAAGACATCACAGATTAAATTGAAAAGGCATGCAAATTGATCCATCTCACAAGGGAAACACAATTTCTGATATATAAAATTATGTTCAGAACAAGATTTGTATTTGGTGACATAGAGAGAGAATTGTATTATTGCTTCGTCAAAAAACATTTTCTTCAAATGTATAATTTTTAGAGATATGCTCTGACATGTTTCTTAATTTTATTTATTTTAGTGTGCCAAAATTTTTATAAGCATCCATGAAAATTCCATTTATGCATTTTTGCTTTTATGATGGAAGTAAAAGCAAGAATATATTTCAAGTTAGAGGACTGTTCTTTGGCGATACTTCAGGAATATACCACTTTCCAAAAGTGATGCACATCTGACTCTACTTTGTGAAAAAGAAATTAAGAACTAAATTATAGAAAAGTCTAAATGATATAAACCAGTGGTTCTCAAAGTGTGGTCTCTGGACCAGAAACAAGAACATTATCTAGGAACTTGTTAGAAATGCAAATTCTTGTGCCAGCCACATCCCAGATATACTGAATCAGAAACTCTGGGAGTGGAGCTAGAGATCTGTGTTTTAATAAGCCCTCCAGGTGATTTTAATGTTCTTTAAAGTTTGAGATAGAAGCAAGCCAAAACATTGCTGGGCACTTACCTTTTGGTGTATAGACTGTGAATTTAATAGTTGCTATTAGTTCATTATTATCCAGGGTGTCACACTCAAAAGCCAAAGGATGAGTTTCCCTTTTTACTTCTAGGATTGCCGAATCATTTGGAAGTATGACAGCTTGCTATTTAAAAAGAAAAAAAATAAAGTATTGACATTTTTCATGTACGCTCGAGATCAGGAAACAATTTATCACCCTTAACAAAAGAAGAGTCACTGTCTCTCTTAACCTAGTACAGTAATTAATTGTGCACATGGATTCTAAAGACAATCCCGACTTCAAATGCCAACTCTACCACTCTCTGCCTGTAAGACTGTTGATAAGTTTCTCTCTACACCTCCGTTACTTATCTGTAAAATGGGTATGATAGGAATTACCTCATAGGGTTGTTATGTGGATTAAAAGAGACTCTAGCCCTCGATGCATGTCTGGCACTTAATAAACCCTTAACTAATGGTAGCTACTTTTATCATTACACAACCCCTATATAGGCCAAAGAAAATCTTGCTTCCAAAATATAATACTTTATATAAAATGGATGATTTAAAGTTCTTATTATAGCTCTCCCTAAGACATATGTAAAGTCTTAGTCCCACTAAATAATAAAAAGTTGTAAATTCCCCAAATAATAAAGCTGTCTGATTTTTAACTTCATTTTTGCAAACTACTTTTAAAGAGAAAGTTTTCTGAGAACTGTCAGAACTGGGAAAAAAATTTATCACTCACTGGAAAGCACCAGATTACATACATTCATTACTCACTTGCTCTGGCCTTAAAAGCTTCCACATATATTTGAAACGATTTACAGGAGATACATGAACACATGCCAGTCTAACACTATCAAGACTTTCAGAAATTGGTTTACCCCCTGAAAAAAAGAAAATTTAAAGACATAAATGCCATTGAGCATTATAAATTGCTTTAATCATTATTGTACTTTTAAAAGCCACTTCCAGTTTTAAAAATTAATTACATGCTGGAAGTTATCAAATTTATAATTGGGAATCTGAGGATAGAGGAGCAGAAAAGTGATGGATGCAAAGATAAAGTCACCCAAAGAAACAGGTGAGGAGTCACCATAGCTCTCTGCTCTTTATACAGAATAAATTGTGGAGAAGAAGCAAGGACAATCACTTAGTGATCTGTTAGATTAAACTTTGAGATCTACTCGTGGCTTCCAATTTACTGGTTGGGGATCTCCATTAGATGGATAGAGGAGCAGAAAAGTGATGGATGCAAAGATAAAGTCACCCAAAGAAACAGGTGAGGAGACACCATAGCTCTCTGCTCTTTATACAGAATAAATTGTGGAGAAGAAGCAAGGATAATCACTTAGTGATCTGTTAGATTAAACTTTGAGATCTACTCGTGGCTTCCAATT
This sequence comes from Galeopterus variegatus, assembly GCF_000696425.1. Taxonomy (NCBI): domain Eukaryota; kingdom Metazoa; phylum Chordata; class Mammalia; order Dermoptera; family Cynocephalidae; genus Galeopterus; species Galeopterus variegatus. The sequence goes on along the minus strand of NW_007756793.1, from coordinate 1,615 downwards.
TACTGGTTGGGGATCTCCATTAGATATACTGAAATCTCAGAATAGCATAATTTTATATAGAATAGATTTCAGAGTTCTCTAAGGTTTACCAATCTACCAATAAAATACCATGACCAAAGCAAAAAAAGTATTTCACTATAGAACAGCCTCAACCACAGACCCCAAGCAGAGTAAGGTTCAAGGGTATTACAGAGAATATATGTTAAATTTTAGACATCACTGAAAAATGTAAAGCAAAAGCAAAAAGTTACTAAGAGCTATAACTATCTAGAGAAGAAATGGAATTTAAAGTTTTATTATAAATTCCTTTCAATATATCAGTTGTCTCCTTCCACTCAGTATCAACCTGAAGGATATTTCCCCAGAGTAAACTCTTCCCCTCAGTCTTCCTCCAATACAGAGTCCAACTCACAGCCACAATCCACTGGGCCACGGCATTCTTCTACCCGCACAAGACACTTTGATTCACCTCCAGGGCATCCGTTTGTTAATATAACTTCTCTAATACCAACACCTTTGGTAAAAGAAATGAGCAAATGTTAGGAAAAAACAAATTCCAGAGTGTCTTTACTTTTCCATCTAGGTTTTTTTTTGAGACTTTCTCCTAATTTCAGAAATTAAATTCCTAAATCCAGAATAACATTTAAAATTGGTTTAGGCCCTCATTTTACATTATTTCATAAAACAGCATTTTCTGATGTGAGTTAGATAAAACACTAGTTCCTCTGGTTGTTATAGGAAAGAGGATTCCATGGTCATATACATTTGAAAATAGTACACTAAACAAAATTAAAGGAACCTCTTTACTGCAGAAGTTTTTGGAAACTTTCAGTATGCTAGTAAATTAATGTGCTATTATGCAAATTTTCATTGATGTAGGTTGTGAAAGTATTACCTTTTACTATCTTTGAAATTAGAACCCATTTACAATAGATGACATGTTATAAATTAATTGGAAGCATTTTTCCTATTTAGAGTATGTATGTATCCACTGGGCCACGGCATTCTTCTACCCGCACAAGACACTTTGATTCACCTCCAGGGCATCCATTTGTTAATATAACTTCTCTAATACCAACACCTTTGGTAAAAGAAATGGGCAAATGTTAGGAAAAAACAAATTCCAGAGTGTCTTTACTTTTCCATCTAGGTTTTTTTTTTGAGACTTTCTCCTAATTTCAGAAATTAAATTCCTAAATTCAGAATAACATTTAAAATTGGTTTAGGCCCTCATTTTACATTATTTCATAAAACAGCATTTTCTGATGTGAGTTAGATAAAACACTAGTTCCTCTGGTTGTTATAGGAAAGAGGATTCCATGGTCATATACATTTGAAAATAGTACACTAAACAAAATTAAAGGAACCTCTTTACTGCAGAAGTTTTTGGAAACTTTCAGTATGCTAGTAAATTAATGTGCTATTATGCAAATTTTCATTGATGTAGGTTGTGAAAGTATTACATTTTACTATCTTTGAAATTAGAACCCATTTACAATAGATGACATGTTAGAAATTAATTGGAAGCATTTTTCCTATTTAGAGTATGTATGTAAATGTGTTTCTTAGATTTAACAAAGTCCTAGGTTTTATAAAATACAGTAGTAAACAGGAT
>NW_007756792.1:6551-7029 GCF_000696425.1 Galeopterus variegatus | reverse complement strand
AAAAAAAAAAAAAAAAAAAAAGATTGTTGCTTGGAATTCCTTTTCAGTCATTTCAATGGTTTTGTGCTCTAAAGGGCCTGGTATTTGAGAATTACTGTATTCTTTTATTGTTATTATTTGTTATTAGCATATTCATTATTACAAATAGTGACTTTTCTTTATGCCCTTTACCTGACCTACACTCCCCAAACCCCCTTCTTCTCTCCCCCACATCTCTAGTATCCTTAGGTTTGTTCTCCCCTTCTGAAAGTTCAATGTATTGTTGTGGTCTCTCTCTCTCTCTCTATCTCTCTCTCTATTTCTCTTCTTAATACCCAGTTACGAGTGAGAACAGGTGGTATTTCTCTTTCCTTGGCTTATTGCACTTAACATAATTTTCTCCAGACTCATTAATGATGCTGCAAATGGCAGAATTTCATTCTTTTTTGTGGCTGAGTAGTATTACATTGTGTATATATACCACATTTCCCTTATCCAT
>NW_007756792.1:0-1450 GCF_000696425.1 Galeopterus variegatus | reverse complement strand
TTAAGAATGAATAGTTCAGTAACTGTTCTAAGAAAAAATGACTACAACAGCCAAACTTAAACGTGTATTGTCAGTCATTTAAAAATAGCTCTTAGAACAGTAGAACTAATACAATTCTTTGCTTCCGAATCCTTAACATTAAATTCACCTCAAATAGTAGCTTCCTAATAGTTTGTTTTTAAATTTTACTCTGGTTTACTACGAAAGTGTTTTTGGAATTCTTACCATTCAGCAGGCAATTGTTTTCTCTCTTAAGCTAACACCCACTCCAGCCCCCAGTTAATCCCAGACATGCCTTTAATTTTTCCATTCAACTTTATAATAGGTGTCACTTAAAGTGAATTGAAACAGTTGAGAGCGAGCACCGCACATAAGATGCCGAGTTAGAAACCACAGCCATCCGTACCATTGGTATATAATTTCCTAGAAATAGATTAGATTATGAGAAAGGTGTCCAGGCTAAAAAACAATTTGCTTTTATTAGCTAAAAATATATCTTCCTGAATTTGAAATTATTTAAGGTAGATGATTTCAGTGTGTCTATTCTTCTGCTCACTGGAATAACAGATGAATAGGGCTGGCCCCGTGGCTCACTCGGGAGAGTGCAGCACTGGTAGCGCCGAGGCTGTGGGTTCAGATCCTATATAGGGATGGCCGGTGCGCTCACTGGCTGAGCGCGGTGCAGACCACATCGTGCTGAGGGTTGCAATCTCCTTACCGGTCAGAAAATTAAGTAACCTTACAGAGGCAGATGTTACATTGGCCTGATTCTTAAGGACTACGAAGGAGGAGGCATTTTCCCACATTGTCAAAAGGAATGCAGAATGCACAGCAACCCTGCTGCGACACCAAGAATGACCCTTCACCTGTCCGGAAGCAACCGAAGGGAGTAAGAAAATGTTCAAAACCACGGCTTCATGTGAAGGAATTCACCAGGGAAGGGGGAGGTGAAAGACAAGGAAAAGAATGTTACAAACAGTGAAGAGAAAGAGAGATGAAGGAGGCGTCTAAGGGGAAAGATGAGACGGAGGATAGGCTTGGTAGAAGATACCCCTTAATGGTCCCTATGTCATTGCTGCCTTGGATTGATTAATGCTGCAATAAAGGCCAGAATGGCAGAGTGGAAGGTTCTTCGTGGCAACTCAAATCATCTGAGGTCAGCGTCTTCACAATACCACCTTGAGAAGGTTGAGGAGATTAAGGTTGAACAGAAGAAATTTTGAAATCAGGAAATTTAGAACAGTACAATCCCAGAACCAAACAACAGCGCCTTCTTAAATCAGAAGCACGCTGTAAGTGAACCATTGTGCAGTCTATGCATGTATTGAAACAACATACTGTACCCCACAAATACGTACAAGGAAATGTTAAAATATTTTGAATTAAAAAAACCCAAAAAACAAAAAGAAGCTCCCTGGCTCCCCTACGAGAGCAGGTCCCATAAACTTCC
>NW_007756791.1:0-7029 GCF_000696425.1 Galeopterus variegatus | reverse complement strand
ATAGAATGTAAGCTCTAGGAGGGCAGGACTTTGCCTTTGTTCCTTTCTAAGTGCCCAGAACAATGCTTTACCCAAAGGTAAATGAATGGCTTTTGTTTAAAAAGTGTTGTAACTAAAAACTGGTCACAATCTATCAAGTGTCTGACTAAAGCTGAGAAGGTGACTTCTCCCTGCACAGACAGCACATCATATTTTCCCAGAACAGTGATAATGTTATTCATTCAATTCCTAGTCTATTTGTTTTGGTTGGATGTCTGTTTTTGTTTATTTTTGCATTTAGAATAAATCTAACTTATAGTTTTTTTAAAAAAAGAAATATCATATCCAAGAACTCATCAATTTCACACCTGCCCTCCCCAGCTAGTTCATCTTGTTTCACTTTTCTCCTCTTCTGTCCCTTCAACCATTTACATGGTGTCACTGTGGTTAGTCCTCTGAATACAGATGGATGTGTTAGTATAATAGTACATTGCACAATCTACATAGCACTTTTCTCAGTGAACTCTAGGAATATGAATCCTTATTATGGCAAACTCAGATTTTGTTTCAGGAGATTCTTGGATTAGAAACCATTACTGGCAAATTGCTATCTAAGGATTCTTCAGGAATAAAATTCTATCATTCCACAATTTTTAGGTTGCTTAATTCTTCAGAACTCTAGTGCCCCACTGGTGAAAAGGAGCAGATGCATTTTTTGTTTTAAACTTTTCTAATAAGACGTGTTTTCCTGGAGGGGCTAGCAATTATTGAATGTCTACCTAACGAATATATGCATTTCATTCAGGAGACTTGTAGATATCAGTGGTATTTTTTTCCATGAGATACTCAAGATTACATTTCAGAGGAGCCCTTCTGTTCTGCTTCTGAGGCAAGGATTATTTCCCTCAACTCCCACCTTTGCCTCTCTGCTCTTCTCTCCCAAACAGCCTTGCCTCTGGAGATTGCAGATATTTACAACCCAAAGGGACCAATGTTTCAAGGTTAATGCTGTCGATCCTGACATTCTTTCTGAAAAATTATCCATCTCTCAACACAGTTGGTGCTGGTCAGGTGTCAAACTTTCCTGTGGCCATAAAGCCTGCTTATTTTTCATTCCTTCTTTTCACATGAGAATAGGATTCTTTCTACAGACCATTTATCATTGTTGGCTGAGAAATACAATGAGGAATATAAAATACATAAGGATCCTGCAGGAAATAAATGTTTGCTTTCTTCTTTACCCATTGCACACAGAAAGCACCCAAATAACAGACACCCACAACTACTGAGGAGGCACACGCAAGGGCAGAGAAATAAGAGCTCTCGATTCTGTCGATAAAAGAGATTAGAAATTCATAAAGCCATGGTTCTCAGATTTTGTTATGCATCATGTCACCCGTGGGTCATGTTAAAATGTAGGTTCTGATACAGAAGTTCTGTTGTGGGACTGGAGATTCTGCATTTCTACAAAGCTCCCAGGTGATGTCGATGCCGCTGGTCAGGCAACCCCATGTTGAGTGGCCAGGCCTCTGATGCAGCTGAGAGGAAAGCTGTAGGCTGAGAAGAAGGCTCTGAGCTCAGATAGCCATGGTAGCTTCACTGCTCCCGGTGTGATCTGCAGGCCAGCAGCAATGCCCTGCCAAGTCGTATCTGAGTCTGAGGCTAAAGGAAAAATGTGCCCCTATCTACACTTATCCCCTGATATTTTAAACCAAGTGGAAAATGTTAATGAAATCTCTACAATTCAAAAAGCTATGATATAAAAAGCCCTGCCATGTCCGCTCAGTTCCCACACCATGGCCATCCCTCATGGACCTGTGTGGTGGTATCTGCAGGGCAGCACAGGTGGGCATTGCCCACTGTTGGGAATGCTGTTCCCACTGTGCAATAGTGTAGGGTTCTAAAACGAGTAACAGCCCATCTTTGTTACAATTTTTGCTATTTTTAAGTCCTGGATTTGCTTGCATTCATTTTTATTTTTTAAAATATTGTTCTAAAGTATTATTTATTTTGATTACTGAGTTTTTTAGAATCTCCTCAAATTTTGTGCCTGAGTCAAGTGCCTCACTTCCTTGCCCTGATTCCAGCTCTGACCAGCAGCATTAGCGTCAGCTGGGAGCTTGCTAGAAATGCAGAAGCTCATCCCATCCTTATTGAATTAGAATTTGCACTTTAACAAGATCTCAGAGTGATCGTGTGCACGTTAAAGTTGGAGAAGTGTCCTTAAGAGACCGGGCTTTTCAAACTGGAGTTGTCGTAATCTTTGTGTCTCACCTTATCTTGAAGAATTTTTATCTGGTATTGAATTACCAGGCCTTGGATTCTATGAGTTTCTAAAACGAATATGGCCCTAACTTTCTCCTCTAAATTTGCAAAGCTTATAGGAGGTGTATTTATACGACAACTATCTTTCAAGAACAGTCATGGGGTCTTTTCTACTTTTTTTTTTAACTTAAGCATGTGCAGAAATAGATTCAACAATAAAAATGGCTTGTAAATTGAGCAAGCTAGTCCCAGAAGAATCGTAAGTTAACTAGCATAGATCTCATTTGGAGTCTCCTTCTATTTTTAATTTGTTTCATCATGAAAGATGAAGGACAACAAAAAATGCCCCAAATTCTGTGATACACTCTCCTTCTTTTGATGGGTGTCTTTGAGGAGAGCTCTCAAAGGCGTCAAATGAATCCATTTTCAGTACAATCTTGGAATGTAATGAAAATGGCAAATGACACAATTATCTTTTCTTGTATCAGTGATTGTAAAAAGAGTTTGGAAAGACATTACATTAAGCCTATTCTCTGGGAGTTTAGACCTTTTCTCTAGCAATTGTGCTGCATGCTGTGGAAGGAAGTGAATACTTGGTCTCAAAAGAATTGAGTAAAAGCTTAGAGTCTTTTCACCAAAAAAATATGGTGTGTCTAGGTTTGTGAGTGTTTAATGAATTGAAATTTCTTTGATTCCACTACCTTCTATGTTTTGTTTACGTGAAAAATGTTTTTCACGACCAAATAAGCAATAAAGATTTTTAGGTTGACTTTTATTTAAAAGCCTCACAATTAAAACTTACTGTGACTCATGGCTGGGTAGATTGCTTATACCTAGACTATGATGTGGTGTTTGAGGGGTGAGAAGATGACTTATTTTCTGGTCACTTATTGGTCATATCTACAAAGCACAAAATGGATAGAAATTTAGCAATTCTGTGGTCAATTTGATAACTGGAGGCTACAGTGGTTCTCAGCCAGAAGCAATATTGCCATGTAACATGCATTTGGAAATGTATGGGGACAGTTTTATTTGTCACAATGGAGGACATTATGGCATTTAGTGTGTGGAGGCCAGGGATCCTGTGTGTGGGGACAATAACTCTCAAGAAAGAATTGCCCCACCTTCTGGTGGACAGACTCTAAGGTGGCCCTCATGACCTCCACCTCTTGGTGTTGATACCCTTGTGTAATCCCCACTGCTCGAGTGTGGGAAGGATGTGTGATATGCCTCGAAGCTGTAGAATACAGCAAAGGTGACAGAGTGCATGTGATTAGGTATCTGTGCTTATGTCATAAAAGATTGTAATGTCTGTTTTGCTAGGAACTCTTTCCTGTGCTAGCTTTGAAGAGCTAGCTACCATTTTGTTGGCTGCCCTACGAAGAGAACCACATGACAAAGGAACCGAGGGTGGCCTCTGGCCAACAGCCAGCAGGAGCATCATACCCTCCATGTGGAAGCCTACGAGGAACTGCATGCTGCTAACAACCATGGAAGATTAGAAAAGGAGCCTTCCCCAACCATGCATCAGAAGCGAACCCAGTCCTGGCCGACACCCTGGTTGCAGCCTTGCATAGAACCAAGCCAAGTTGTGCTCAGGCTCCACACTCAGAGATGCTGTGGGAAAATAAATGTATTTGGTTCTAAGCTGTTAGGTTTGTGGTAATTAGTTACTCAGAAATCGATAACGAAAAGACACCCGAATGTCAGTGGAGCCTATGCTGGGAAATACTGCCTGTAAAAACGTTCAACATGAAGTATATATTGACTAAACTGATTAATTTTTTAGTGATCTTCCTTTCTAAGACTTGATGCATTTAAATTAACTGGATTATTGCACACTTAGTCTTCATATGGCATTATGAAGGCCTGGTGGGGAGGTATTGTCTTCATCATTGTGTCCCTGGTGCATGTACCAGCATGCAACAGATGCTCAGAAAGTTTGTCACATGAATGATGGGTAAGCTTACCCTGTAGGTGAAACCATAACTGTCTACAAGAACCCAACAGTGTCAAAGAGAAGCACCTGGGGAGTAAAAGTGAAAAAACCACTGGATTCAAAATTGATCAAATTGTAGATTTATCTATCATCCAGATTAAGAGTGATATTTCTGTGTTTGACTGTACTTTTTCATTTTCAGCTGGTTATTTGTCATTATATAATCACAGCCATATTTCTCCATTTAATGAATTTTAGGAAGGCTTCCAATGTTTAAATGGATGTTTCTTTCTTTGAGGATCTTGATGACACTGCCCAATAAGACTCATTTCAGCTTGGGACCTGTCACTCCTTAGGTGGAAGAGTGTAGATGATTTGCTGTCTTTGATCAGATGGCAAATATTTACATAGAAATTCACTGGGCTGCAGGCAAGGTGTGGAAAGGGAGATAACTGGTCATTTTGGGGGATCTAGAGCTAAATCAAAATAAGGCAATATAGCCCCTTCTTTCTTTTTCAGGGTTCCACTGAGCATATGCAATCCCTCTTCCATCTAGAGGTTACATTTCTAAGCCTCCTCTGCAGCTAGGTATGGCCATGTGACCCTGTTTTAGCCAGTGGGATATAAACACAAATTTAGGATCACATTTTTATAAGGAGGATGCTGCTACTGTCTGAATGCTTGTATCTCCCCTGCCCCAACAATTCATACATTGAAACCTAATCTCCAATGTGATGGCATTAAAAGGCAGGGCTTTCAGGAGGTGATTAGGTCATGAGGGTAAAGCCCTCATGAATGGGTTTAGTGCCCTTATGAAAGAGGTCTGAGGGAGCTTGCTGTCTGTAAAGCTACATGACTAATGTCAGAACCCTGTCAACATTGCCAATTGTAGCACTCCTAATCCTGTTCGTGATGCCAGTTGTAAAGCTAGGTGACCACACTAGCTTTTGGGCTCTTTTACCTGTTGGTAATCCTGCCAATTGGATCGATTGCTGAGCTAAGGCTGGGTCTGGAGCTCCCAGACCCCTCAAGCCCATTGTTCAGACTGGATCACAAACCCTTCATATGCCATGCTGGGTCACCAGACCCCACACATGCCAGGCTGGGTCACCACACCCCTTCATGCAAGTCTATGAGCTAAGTAACCAGCCAAAAGGTCCTTGGGAGCTGTTTGTTGGAAAGCATGGCCACGCAGGGCGGACACCCAAGGCAGACGCCCACTCACCTGCTTCACTAAAACTCTTCTCTTTCTCTCTCTCTCTGAAAAACACAAGAATAGCAACAAAACTAAAAAGATACATTGGCACGCATGCACACTATCTACACACACACACACACACACACACACACGCACACACACACACATCATTTGCTTACAAAGGATGTGCTAAAACCACACCCAACAGGACCCGAGGCGAGGGCCCTGACCAAACTATTCTGTTTTCCCACCATTGTCCTTCTGCCACATGAGGACACAGCAAGAAGTCACCATCTATAAACAAAGAAATCGGCCCTCACCAGTCACAGAATCTGCCAGCATAAACTTCTGTTGTTTATAAGCCACCCAGTCAATGGTGTTTTGTTACAGCAGCCAGAATGGACTAAAACAGAGGCTGACTTTCCACTCTCTCACTCCATTCTGTTGGCTGGGAAATAGCAAAACCTGAGCAGCCACCCTGAACACAGAGATGGCGGCACTAGTGGGGTCTGGTGGGTTCACAAGGTGCAGGACAGCCAGTATGCACTCTTCCTCCCTGCCACACTGAAAATGCTTACACCGCAAGAATTGGCAAATGCTGCAAACCAGGAGTTTTGTTTCGTTTTGTTTTGAGAACGAATTTTAAACTTTGTTAGCACACCACTGGATGAAGGTGCTGTGTTGAGGATTGCAGAGTCACTCCTCCAGACTGGAGCTTCATGGAGCACAGCCTCGTCTCACCTGGACTGTTTACCTCTGGACTGTGACCTGGAGGAAGAACAGCCTCTGTCTCACTTTAGCCACTGAGTGGGGTCTGTTTATTATGGCTGCTTAGTCTTGCACACTTGGGCAGGCCACTGACTTGTGAGTGGAGGCCACCTACCTGTGTTCCACCTCACCTACTCCACCACCTGATCTGAGCCTCTCACTCTGCTGACAGGTGTGTCTCTGGTACCTTTGGGAACCTCATCTTTTCTCTCCTTCCTTTACAAAAAGGAACCACTTTCTGGGTCTCGGATGTAAAATATCTCTGTAAGAGACTCTGTCACAGGTGATGGCCAGGATCTTCACAGATGGGCAGGTCTTTCATGTGACTCACACACTACAGAGTCCTTTGAAAGCTGTTTCTGTTGGATCTTGTGGAGTTGGCGTGGCCCCATAGGTGCAGTGTGCTCAGCCGTTCCATGATGGCCAGGAAGCCACAGAAGGCTTCCCGGGAAATTCTTGACTTTCTTGACGTCTTAGTGTGCTCATAAAATTTTGATTTAGCAGGTCTCTTCCTAATTTCTTACCCCTTCTTGGTCAGAGTAAATAAAAATGCTTTGCACTTCTGCTGTGCATTAGACCTTTCTGAGCTCTTTCATGTCTGGTGTGTTGCTTGATCCTTGAAGGCAGCAAGACTTATGTTAGTACCTCTCATTTCAGATGAATGTATTGAAGGCCAAAGATATTTAGTGTTTTTCAAGTTCACGCTGAGCAGGAAGAGAATTCAAGTCTCTGAATCCTCATACTGTGCTACAGAGAGTACTGTCTGCACTTTGAAATCACCAGGTTTAAGATTAGCATTTAACAACCTCAACTTTTTTTTTTTTTTTTTGAAGCTCTTACAACAAGAAAATGGAGGGGACACATCTGGGGGGGAGGGGGG
>NW_007756790.1:0-7029 GCF_000696425.1 Galeopterus variegatus | reverse complement strand
GTGACCCAGTTATCCCACTGCTGGGTATATACCCAAAGGAATGGAAATTATCATGTTGAGACGATACCTGCACTCCCATGTTTATTGCAGCTCTATTTCCAGTAGCCAAGAGTTGGAATCAGCCTAAATGCTCATCACTGGACAAGTGGATAAGGAACATGTGGTATATCTACACAATGGAATATTACTCTGCTATAAAACAGAATGAAATACTGCCATTCACAGCAACATGGTTGAACTTACAGAAAATTATGTTAAGGGAAATAAGCCAGGCATAGAAAGAGAAATATTGCATGTTCTCACTTATAGGTGGGTGCTAATAAAAATGAATAAATAAACAAACAAATAAATAGAAAAAAAAAAGACAAACAATCACAATAATCCTTGAACTTGTTAAGAGAAGAGAACAGATATGATGTTGATGCGGGTATAAAGGGCCATGAAAATCAACTTCACTGTATAATGATAAATAAAATAAATAAAGAAACTGTTATAATTCTATGGTTTTTATCACATCTTAGTCAGTATTCAAAGTAGAAATATAAACTTTGGAAGCAGGAGCCCTGTTGTCTTAAATTAAATATTTATGCTACATTGAGGAAATACCTTTCAGGGGTTCCTAACCTTTTTGTTTTGCCATGCGCCACTTCTCAGAATAATGTTTGTAAATGCATAAAATATATATAATCATCAAAAAGTCAATTATTTTGACATTATTATTGAAACATTTTTAAAATGTGTGACATGTACTTTTTATTAATGCATTAAATTACGAGATCTATCGACAGTACAATTTTGAATTAGTGATAAGGATAAATGGTCTTATGAGATATCATAGCAACAGCTATAATATGACAGGAAAAGATCTGTGTTTTCTATTGGTGACAGGTTACAGGAACTGCTAATAACACTTAATTTGTTGCCTATATTCATAATGGAAAGAAATGCTAAGTTTGAATGAAATGTTAGTGAAGGTAAAGATGTATTTTTTTCTCAACCAAATTTTTTCTGCATATGGACCTCCTGGGGGGTGGGGCCGGGGTGGGGTCCATGGACCCTATGTTAAGAAAGCCTGTAGTTCGCCTACTTTATAAAAATTTGTATCAGCAATGATTATTTACTTTATTGCATGCTTTAAGACTTCTACTATAATAATTCTTGTAATATTTAAGTTACCCTAAACTACTATAACAAATTGAGCTGATGTACATTTTTGTATCTAACAGGATGGATGTCTTTATTTCTGAGTATTGCAACACTAGGCAGGTGACTCTCCTCCATAAAGTAATCCGGGGACCCAGACTCCTTCCACCTTGTGACTAACAAATTGAGCTGATGTACATTTTTGTATCTAACAGGATGGATGTCTTTATTTCTGAGTATTACAACACTAAGCAGGTGACTCTCCTCCATAAAGTAATCCGGGGACCCAGACTCCTTCCACCTTGTGACTGCATTAGTTCCTAGGGCCTTGCTATTGGCTACATCCCGCTGATGGAAAGACTTTGGCCCAGAGGTGGCACACATCCCACCATCCACATTCCTTTTGGCAAGAATTAGTCACATAGTCCCATCTAGTTACCCTTCCTGGTAACAACTTCATACAGTGGAATGGAAGACAGAATTTTGGTGGACAGTTAGCTGTCTCTACTATGATCATGCTTTCTCTTAAAGCTTTTATAAGACAGATTTGGGGGAGAGTTTTCGTAATATTATGTCATCCCTCATATTCCTGAAATGAATCCTACTTAGTTTTGGTGTATGGTTGTTTTCCTAAATTGTTGAGATGGGAGGAAAAAAATTAATCCAGCAGCCATTGTTCCTGTGAGTGGGAACAACTAAGCTACAAACGTAGGAATCATCTTTGAAGTGTCCTCTTTCACTCTCAAAGATGATTATCAGTTACCACTTTCTATTTATTTTACATCCTTAATGTCACTTATCTCAGGACTGCCCCTGCCACTGCCTTACTTCAGATACTCATAAATTCTTTCCTGGACCACTAAAATAATAGCCTTATGACTGTGCTTTCTGCCTTCAGTTTTGTCCTCCCTCCCAAGGCCACTTCTCTACCAGTATTATCCAAACTTGTAAAACTTTACAGCCCTGTGAGTGAAAAATTGAACACATACCTCCACTAACTGTCCTACACTTTCCATCCGACTTTGTCATCTGCCTTTTCCCTAAATGAATCTCTTCCCCCAGCCAGGAGTTTTCTTACTATATTTACAAACAACATGTTAGTTTTACTTCCAAGCTTTTTCTCATACTATTTCCTCTCTTAGAATATCCTATCCTTCCCTTCTGAATTTCTTATCTGCATCCTTTCCAGCAGAAAAGATCCAGTTTATAAGGTATCCCTTTTAAACAGTCTATATTGTTCTCTTCTGAACCTTATTAGCAGCATTTGACCACATCTTTTCATTTAGCAACTAGTCCCACATTGAATTGCATTTTTGTGAAGCTGTTTAAAGTATTTTTGTCTTCCCCCAAAATCATGAGTCCCAAATGATCAGAGATACTGCATTTTACATTTGTTCTCACCGTCTTCCTTAACTAGCCCTTTGGTGTGTATACAACAGGTGCTCTACAAATAAGTACTGAAAGGTCGTGCATTTCAGAGGATGTCCAAGGACTAGGGAATTTTTCAATTTTATTTTGATTGATTCAGTCATTCATCCAATAAAAAATAGGTTTTTAAATCTATTTGCATGAATAAATGAACATTAACTACTGGGCTACCAAAACGAAACGAAGATTTGAATGTCAAACACAAAAATGGAATCATAGTGGGTCAGAACTGAATAGTAGCAGTCTTCGTGGGTACTGTATTGGCAAGAACCCTGGGTTGAAAAGTAGAAAACATAGGTTGCAGTTCTGGGTATCTCACAGGTGTCTTTGGGCAAATTGTGTAACCACTCTGGGCTACAGTTTATACACTTCTAAAATAAGAGTCATTTTTATCACCCATTCTGGCCCCCCAAAAATTTCATTGCATTTGCTTTTGGGGGAAGAGATAAGAGTAAGAAAAATACACACAAAAATTCCAAGAAGTATTGATGGAAATCTTTCTTCCTTCCTATGGTAGACAGAATAATGTTTCCACCAAGATGTTCACATCCTAATCTTTAAAACTTGTGAGTATGTTGTGTTATGTGGCAAGGGGGAATTATGGTTGTAGATGGCATTAGGGTGGCTAAACAACTGACTTAAAATAAGGAGGTTATTCAGGTGGGCTCAATTAAATGATAAGCGGCCTTTAAGTATGAAAGAAGGAGGTAGAAGGGTTTGTGTTAGATGACGCAAGGTCCAAAAGACTCAACCTCCCATTGCTGGCTCTGAATGATGAAAGGTGCCGTGAGCCAAGGAACGCAGTCAACCTCTAGAAACTGGAAAAGGCGAGGGAGCAGATTAGTTCCCAAAGCCTCAGCAGGAATCAGCCCTGCCAGTACCTTGATATTAGCCCAGTAAGACTCATTTTGGACTTCTGACATCCAGAATTGTAATATTAATAATCTATATTGTTTTAAGCCACCAGATCTACAGTAATTTGTTGCAGCAGCCAAAGGAAACTAATACACCTTCTACCCAACAGAAAAGATTTTTAATAACAGAAAAAACTATAAAGTTTTTCTAGGAAAGTAATAAGTGAACAAAACAAATCAACATGGCATGTATGAACTAGCAGCAGTCACTTTAGGGACTTTCTAAATTACTTATTTATTAAAAGGAAAGCAGTATAATTCAGCCACTTTATGTACTTTATGAAGCACTCACTTTCATCTTCCTGGTCTCAAAAGATGTATTTGTTTCACATAATACATTATTACAGCACAGCATTTCCAACATGTTTTTTTTCATTTTCTAGCATTTGTAAAAATTATTTTTACTAACCCATTGTTCTAGCTGTGTAGACAAATGACTTTGGGAACTCAGAAGACAATGAAATTAGAGGGAGTGTTTAGGACCATTTTGTCTACTCCCTTTATTGTACAGATAAGTGATTGAGCCCCAGAGGTAAAGAGACTTGTCCAAAGTTACAGTCTTTAGTAGCAGAACAGGAAGTAAAATGTGATTCCTAGCTAGTATTCCAGTTCCCTGTTGCTAGCAGATGTTAAGAAGGGGGAGAATGGGAGGAGATAAACCCAGAGAGCAGAGGATCTAGCCACATGTAGGAGTTTAGATTTAACTTATAAATCTGCTGGATGTTTTTAAACATACAAATTTAACATAAATATACTAATATGAATACAAAAATTTAGTCTTGTAGAGACACAGGAATGAAAGAAGAGACCAGTTGCAAGGTTGTTGCAGTAATTGAGGTGAGGGATGATGGCAGCTTAGACAAGTGGAAGCCAAGGTGGTAAAGGAAAATGGGTGAGTTCAGGATTTGCTTTGGAATTATAATCAATGCAACTTGCTGATAGCCTGGATGTGTGGGTATGGAAAACAGAAGAGTCAAATATTATCCACAGGTTATTGGCTTAATGGTGCCATATACTGAAATGGGAAAACTCAAGGAGGGGTGAGGCAAGAGTTCTACGCATCTTCTTAAGTTCAAGCCATCAATTATAAATCAACACACTATTCCCTGATTCGGTCCTTAAGTACTTCTGTGTATATAAAGCATTCTGTTAGAAATAATAATACATGTTCCCTTCTCTTACATGTCTTATAATTGAGGGAAGGCCTAGGCATGGGTAGGGTTGGATAAGAGGAGTTCAAAGACACCTATGAGGGAAGGCAGGACGTAATAATAATACATGTTCCCTTCTCTTACATGTCTTATAATTGAGGGAAGGCCTAGGCATGGGTGGGGTTGGATAAGAGGAGTTCAAAGACACCTATAAGGGAAGGCAGGACGTGTGAGGGAAGGCAGGACGTAATTTGCCAGGTCAGAGGTACTAATAAAGTGCTACAAGAATCATAATTGAGACTATTCCTTACTGGACTAAGGGGGAAGAAAGGCATAACAGAGAAAGCATTGTTTGAAATAGGTCCTTTTGGAGAGAGAGAGATGATATTCCAGGCAGAGGGAACAGTGTTCTCAAAGGCAAGACAATGGAGAAGTTCAGAGTGTGTCCAAAGACTAGGAAATAGTGCAGTTTAGTTTTGTTTGATTCATTCATCCATTCAAGCATTCAGCAAAGACTTGTTGCAAACTTAGTTTGCTCTAGGTATTGTGTTATGTGATGAGGATTCAAAATATCTGGGGCACAGCTCTGTCCCTGAGGAGCTTTACTGCCTGATAATGATGTTGAATGAATTCAATCAACACATGGGAAAGAGATATGAAAACAAATACTTATTCATACATTTTTTTCATTCATTCGATAGGTATTTACTGAACAACTATTATGTACATTGTTCTAAGACTTGCACATTACTCTAAAACTTAAATTCTAATACACATGAATATGCTTATAAAAGTACTAGAAAAGGATTAGTAAAGTTCATCTGGTTTTAATTTGAGATGTGATGGCGATTTTTTAGGAAAGTCTTTACAAACAGGCAAACTTTTACATTAGAGTAGTTAAAGACCAAAATACTAGGCAAGAATCATACTTTGTAGGACCCCTAGTGCTCATCTAAGGAGTCTGGCTTAATTCGGTTGGCATTGTGAAATCACTAAGGGGTTTTTGACCACTTGAGTGATAGAATTTGAGCTTCAGTTTGGCTCTTATTAATTTGATGTAGGCAAAGCTAAAATAGGGAGAAATAGAGAAGGAAAGAGAAGTTTTGAAAGTCTTTCAGTCTCCTGGAGGAAAAGTAATGAAGCTATGGTTTAAGGCAATGACAGGATATGTGGAAAGCAGGAGGCAGACACAAGAGACATTGCAGATATTGGATAAATGAGATGGGGCAACTAATTAGCTACTCCTTCATTGTATCTACATCCAAGCATAACCACTGTTTCAAAAGCAAGTAGCTTTATTGGTAAAGGTGTGGAGACATTGAGACCTTCATACACTGCTGGTGGGAATGTAAAATGGTGCAGCCACTGTGCAAAGCTGTTTGGCAGTTCATCAAAAAGTTAAACATAGAGTTACCAAAAAACCCAGCAATTTCATTCTTAGGGATATACACAAGAGAACTGAAAACAAATGTTCACATAAAATCCTGTACAGGAATATTTACAGCAGCATCATTTCTAATAATCCAATGTGAAAACAACTCAAATATACGTCAACTGATAAATGGATTTTTAAAATGTGGTATATCCGTAGAATGGAATATTAATCAGATTTAAATAGGAGTAAAGCACTAATTCATTCTAAAACATGGAATTCATGCTAAAATTCATGTACCTTGAAAACATGCTGAGTGAAAAAAAACAGGCACAAAAGGTTACATATTACATGATTCTATTTATTTGAAGTGTCTATAACAGGCCAATTCATAGAGACAGAAAGTAGATTAATGGCTTCCAGTTAGATGGTGGGGGAAGAAGGAGAGGAATGACTGCTAATGGGTTTGGGATTTATTTTGAGAGTGATGAAAATGTTCTAAAATTAGATCATGGTGATGGTTGCACCATTCTGTAAATGTATCAAAAATCACTGAGTTGTACACTTTAAGAGTAAATTTTATGGTATGTGAACTATGTCTCAATGAAGATGTTATTTTGAAAAGTGAGTGACCTTAAGTCTGTTGATATTATTACCAGGATATAATAAACATGAGGAGGAGGAGATTTAGGAGGAATGTTATTTTGAAAAGTGAGTGACCTTAAGTCTGTTGATATTATTACCAGGATATAATAAACACGAGGAGGAGGAGATTTAGGAGGAAGATGAGTTTGGGATACACAAAAGTTAAGGAACTTATGAGACATTTAGACAAAAATATTCATTATTGGAAGTGTTCATCTGCAGCTTTAAAAGAGGTAGATATGAGTATTGTGGGCACAGAAATAGTTATCAGTACCATAGGAATGGATAAAACTGAAAAAGTGAAAAGAGAAAAGATCAAGTCAAGAAAAAATCTTGAAAAATGTTATAGGAAGGCAGAAAAGGAAAGAACAGGATT